>NW_024340368.1:0-150389 GCF_003473485.1 Medicago truncatula
GGCTGTTACAACTCTCCCCCCCTAAAAGAATTTTCGCCCTCGAAAATTTACCTGAAGGAAACAACTCCGGATACGAAACTCTCATCCTACTCTCCGGTTCCCAAGTGGCACTCTCTCCAGTTGGTCCAACCCAAATCACCTTGACCAAAGCAATCTCCTTGCCACGCAAACGCTTCAACTCGCGATCCTCAATCCTAATCGGCAAAGTCTCAACCGTCAAATTATCTCTTACTTCCAACTCATCACTTGAATCACATGAGACGCATCATGCACATACTTCCTCAACTGAGACACATGAAACACATTATGAAGATTCGACAAAGACGGTGGCAACGCAATCCGGTACGCTACAACCCCAACCTTCTCAATGACATCAAACGGCCCAACAAAACGAGGAGTCAACTTCCTACACTTTAAAGCACGACCAACTCCGGTCACAGGATTCACCCTCAAAAACACATGATCACCAACTTGAAACTCAATATCCTTTCTCCTCTTATCATGATAACTCTTCTGTCTACTCTGAGACGCCTTCATCTTCTCCTGAATCATCTAACCTTTTCCGTAGTTTTTGCACAACTTCCGGCCCAAACAAAGCACTTTCTCCGGATTCAAACCAACACAGCGGTGTCCTACACCTCCGACCATACAAAGCCTCAAACGGTGCCATACCGATACTAGCATGAAAACTGTTGTTGTAAGTAAACTCAATCAACGGTAAACATTCGTCCCAACTGACACCTTGCTCCAAAACACAAGCTCTCACAAATCCTCCAAACTCTGAATAGTCCTTCTGTCTGCCCATCGGTCTGAGGATGGTAAGCAGAACTCAATCTCAACTTAGTTCCCAAAGCAGCTTGCAAACTCTCCCAAAACTTAGAAGTAAACCTCGGATCCCGATCCGACACAATACTAGAAGGAATACCATGCAATCTAACAATCTGCTCAATGTAGATCTCAGCCAACTTCGCTACCGACATACCAGTCTTGATAGGAACAAAATGCGCTGACTTCGTCAACCGATCAACAATCACCCAAATCGAATCGAAACCCTTATTAGTCTTAGGCAACGCTCCAACAAAATCCATAGAAATGCTATCCCACTTCCACTCTGGCACAAACAACGGTTGCATCAAACCCGACGGTCTCTGATGTTCAATCTTCGATTTCTGACAAACCAAACAAGCATAAACAAACTCAGCAATCTCCTTCTTCATTCCAGGCCACCAAAACAACTTTTCAAATCCTGATACATCTTAGTTGCTCCTGGATGAATACTCAAACTACTTCTATGACCTTCGTCCAAAATTTGCCTCTTAAGCTCAAACACATCCGGCACACAAACTCGATCACGAAACATCAAAACACCAGTCTCACCCAATCTAAAGTCTCCACCTTTTCCTTGATTAACCAACGTCACTCGATTCACGAGTTCCAAATCTTCCTTCTGACCATTCTTGATCTCTTCCAAAATATTGCTTGTCAACTTCAACATACCCAACCTCACACCATCAGGTGTCAACTCACTAACCAAACTCAAGTCTCGAAACTGCTCAATCAATTCCAACTCTTTAACCATCAAAGCAGACATATGCAAAGTCTTTCTACTCAAAGCATCCGCAACAACATTAGCCTTTCCGGGATGATAACTCAACTGAAAATCAAAATCCTTAAGATATTCCAACCATCTTCTCTGCCTCATATTCAACTCTTTCTGATCAAACAAATACTTCAAACTCTTGTGGTCACTGAACACCTCAAACTTAGAACCATACAGATAATGTCTCCAAATCTTCAATGTATACACAACGGCTGCCAATTCCAAATCATGAGTCGGATAATTCTTCTCATGCACTTTCAATTGCTCGAAGCATAAGCTACAACCTGACGATTCTGCATAAGCACACCACCAAGACCCATCTTAGAAGCATCACAATACACAACAAACGATTCCTTCGGATTCGGCAAAATCAACACCGGAGCTGAAGTCAACCTCTTCTTCAACTCTTGGAAACTCTTCTCACACTTGGCATCCCAAACATAAGCCTGTCCTTTCCGAGTCAACTGCGTCAATGGCAACGCCAACTTAGAGAATCCCTCAATGAACCTCCGATAATAACCGGCCAAACCAAGAAAGCTTCTAATCTCAAAAACAGACTTAGGAGACTCCCACTGCAACACTGCATCAACCTTGGAAGGATCCACAGAAATACCACCCTTAGAAATCACATGACCAAGGAAACTCACTTCCTTCAACCAAAACTCACACTTAGACAACTTGGCACACAACTGGTTCTCTTTCAAGACTTGCAACACAATCCTCAAATGCTCAGCATGCTCTTCCTCAAACTTTGAATACACCAAAATATCATCTATGAACACCACCACAAAACGGTCCAGATAAGGATGAAATATTCTATTCATGTATTCCATAAAGACACCTGGTGCATTAGATACTCCAAATGGCATCACAGAATACTCATAGTGTCCATACCTTGTTCGGAACGCAGTTTTGGATATATCTTCCGCCTTTACTCTAATCTGATGATATCCTGATCTCAAATCAATCTTACTAAACACCTCTGCACCCACTAGCTGATCCATCAAATCATCAATCCTTGGAAGTGGATACCGATTCTTAATCGTCACCTTGTTCAACTGTCGATAATCCACACACAACCTCATGCTTCCATCTTTCTTCTTAACCAACAACACTGGAGCACCCCACAGTGAAACACTCGGTCTAATAAACTGCTTCTCAAGCAACTCTTCCAACTGATTCTTCAATTCACCCAACTCCGATGCAGACATCCGATACGGCGCAATCGAAATAGGACTCGTGCCTGGTACCAAATCAATTGCAAACTCAACTTCCCTCTCCGGCGGTAACTCGGTAATATCCTCTGGAAAAACCTCAGGAAACTCTTGCACTACCGGCAAATCACTAACCCCTTTCTCACCACCAACCTTCAAAGATGCAAACATCATAAACACACAAGCCTCACCATCTAAAGACTTCTTCACTTGCTCCGCGGTCAAAAACTTCCTATCTAACTCTTCTACCGACTTAGAAAAAGTCACACTCCTAGTCAAACAATTAATGCTAACCCCAAAAGCTAACAACCAATCCATACCAAAAATCACATCCATATGCTTCAACGGAAGACAAACAAGATCCAACTCAAAATCAACATCACCAAAATTAACAGGACACTTAGCACACATAAAAGAAGTAGTCACCGAACCGCTAGCCGGGGTGTCAATAACCATTCTACGCAACAAAGGAGTTACAACCAAATCCAAACGTTCAACACAACTAGCCGAGATAAAAGAATGAGTAGCACCAGTATCAATAATTGCAATCAAAGGAGTACTATTGATAAAACACATACCTCGGATAAGATTATCCGGCTGCTCCACCTCCTCGGCGTTCAAAGCAAACACCTTTCCCGCCGCCTTCTTTGGCTTGGTACACTTGGTACTAATATGACCCTTCTCTCCACAATTGTAACAAGTAGTCTCTCTTGCAACACCTCTGCAATCGACCGCCTTGTGACCCGCTTTCCCACACTTGTGACAAGTAAAATCATTCTTGCAATCACTAGCATAATGACCCATAGCTCCACACTTAAAGCACTTGACTTCCGCCAAACTTGGCCTAGAGCCTCCACCAGCTTCTCTCTTCTTTCCTTTGTCCTTGCTGTAAGGTTTTCCAGCCCCATGTCCTCTTCCTCTCTTTTCACCCTGAGCCTTGTAGTAATTAGACTTAGCTTTCCCAGCATCATCAAACATACGACACTTATGCACCAAAGTATCAAAGTCTCGGATCTCCTGAACACACATGTACTGATAGATGTCCGGCCTAAGCCCACTTTCAAACTTCACACACTTGGAAACCATAGCATCCTCCGCATTGATGTAGGGACAAAACCTTGCAAGCTCCTCAAACTTCGCCGCATACTCGGCCACAGACATACTCCCTTGCTTCAAATTCAGGAACTCCACTTCCTTCCTAGTCCTCAAATCCTCTGGAAGTACTTCCTCAAAAACTCAGCCTTGAACCTTGTCCAAGTCACAACCTCTCCACCAATCTCAAGTCTTCCCTTAGCATTGGTCCACCAATACTCAGCCTCCTCAGCAAGCATGTGAGTAGCCAACCTCACCTTCTGATCATCACTAGTCACCATAGCACGAAAGATCCTCTCCATGCCTTGCAACCATGTTTGAGCTCCATCCGGGTCGAACCTTCCCTTGAACGTAGGTGGATTGTTTCGCAAGAAACGATCAAGCCTCCGCTCCTCAGCTTCTCCCTCATTCCGACGACCAATCGCCGCTTGCTCATTCGATTGAGCCAAAACCTGAGCCATCGCTGCCAAGGCTTGTGCAATCGCCGCATCATCACGACCTCCTGCCATGTTCGCACTACACAACCATCTAACCGATAAGAAACATCACAACAAAGATTAATCTAAACGCGACTGACCATGGCTCTGATACCAACTTGTAACGCTCCTATTTCTATTAAAGCAATTAAACATGCGAATAATACATTTATTCAAGAAATAGAGATTACGTCTTATTCAAAATTCAAAAACCGATAGACATGTATGTAAACCTCAACAGTTACAGCGGAATATAAATCAGAGTGATCAAATATATACATGCCATGAGCAAATAAATCATATCCAAAAGATAAATCTCAAAACCCAAACATCGGGTAGTCATCAACAAAATAATAATCCCAACGAAAATATAAACAACCTAATCTAGACCGACACGACAAGCCTAGATCAGAGCCGACACGACACCGATATCGGAGGAAGCTCCCGATATCCCAAGCAAAGACTCACCGAGACTACTCCTGCACAACGTCTACTCACCCATACAGGCAAGTAGGCGGTTAAAACCACTGGGGGTAAGCATTACATTATCATAATCCAGATAATAATCAAATCAAATAATATCATGTACTTGAATAATAATAGTCATGCATAAATACTTATATCACAACTTGATAGCTCATATCCACATATATCAATCACATGAATAATTATCCAATCATAAACATTCATTCACAACATCAATCATAAACAATCATTGTCAACTTTCATTCTTCTCAATTCATCACCAATCACATATTTCACATAGGACTCATGCTATGATATGCACTTATTGACACATAAATGCATGTGGTACCAAATCTCAACAAGGTCGTCACCTCCGATGGACAAGTCAACATCGCATGTAAGGCTCACCTCTGCCTTACAATAATCTCGAAGTAAAAGATTCATCCCTTTTACAGCAACAACGACTATGATGCATGGACATGTGTAAGGACTCGATAATGCGACAACAAATCACAATCTCAACTCAATATATAGGACAACACCCAATTATATTGATTATCTCCACAACATTGCATTATCAAGAAAACATGCCCACACAAATAAATCATAGTATTCATCATCACACATCAACATATTATCAATAATCAACAATGTCACTCAACATCAACTATATCATATAGTTTCACCAATTCAAGCATTCTCATATTCCAAGTAAGATAGCAAAATATATCTCATGATCATTATCACATCCCAATTACATATTTACATACTCAATTATTCCCTCTAAATACTTCATTAAGCCAAATATCAAGTTTGGAAAAGTTTCACGACTCATAGAAAAAGTTATGCTAAGTTTTCACAAAAATTCACATGACCCATGTGTAGTAATTTGATCATAACTCGAGTTCTAAAAATCATTTGGACCTGAAACCAACGCCATTAGAAAGCTAACAAAATTATCTAAAACTTTCATGTTTACACCAAAGGCCAATTCGAAACAGAAATAGGTGAAAAAGACGCAAGAACGCGAAACAGGAGATGCTGGAACTGGCGCTTCTTGAGAAGCTTCTGGCCTACTTCTGAAGAGTGCTCCTGAAGTACGCTTCTGAAGAGTGCTTCTGAAGTACGCTTCTGAAGTGTGCTTCTGAAGTGTGCTTCTGAAGTATGCTTCTGAAGTGTGCTTCTGGCCTGTTCGCTTACAGCTTTTCCAAAAGTGCGTTTTTCACCATTTCGCGCGTAAAATGCAAACCGTTAATCGGATTTTGATGCCGTTTTCACCTACATGATCCTGACACTTGACTCTAACATAATCTATAAAAATTTCATGTTTCAACCATCCCAAAAGTCATTTTCCAAAACCTCACATAATCACTTATTGGCGAAAACGCTTAAACATCGACATTTCACACGAAAAATCCGTTTTCTCCCAAACGACTCAACTAACATAACCACAACGTGAAAACAGAAATTCTCATAGGTTCAATTCATCCAACAATAACAAAATTTCAGTCAACAACCATATATATATCAAAAAGTTCATTTTGGTCCTTCACATGAACACTTAACTCAACTTCACTAATTTCACAAAACCATCAACAACAATTTATTTCTCATCATCAATCCACAATTAAGTATACCCAAATCATAATTCACTTACAATAGCATCAGTTAACAATAACCACATTAATGGAATATGAATCACATCTCTTTTCAATCAAAGCATATCAAATTTCATCAATTAAGCATAATTTCATAACTTAACATTTATACATACTTTGAAACATGTAATTTCACCCATAAACATACCATAATCATCAATTCAAGCACAAGAAAATAGCATCACAGCAAGAGCACGAATTTAACAACAATTGTTCACCAACCCATTTTCATACAACATGAGAAAATGCAAAGCTTGTACATGATTATGATAATAACTAACCCCCTTACCTTTGAAGTTGATTATCTCTAACCCTTGCTTCAATTCAGCTCCTAGGTCACCCAAATTGATTCCTCAAGCTTTCCCTTCAACACTCTTGTTCTTCTCTTCACCTCTTTCTCTCTCTAGGAAAATGTTTTGTGAAGTGAATGATATTTTCTATGACAACCCTAATGTTATCTCCCTTAATGGGCTTAACTCAAAATGCTAATGGGCCTAACCCATTCTAACACAATTCAAAAGTTTCTATACACTCAACGGTAATTACTAACAACGGTAAAATATAACCAACGGTCACTAACGGTAAAAACTAATCACTACACTAGTAACTTAGTAAAATAAGGGTCCTCACCAATTAATAAAATAATTCTCACCAAAATTACCATTTTACCCTTACCCGTCAAATGACCAAAATACCCTTCTAATACGGTAATCCATTTAAATGCACCCAATGACAATTAAATACACACAAGCACATTTAATCACACACAAACACAATTAAAAGTAATTAAAATAAATCTAGCTAAAAATTGGGCTGTTACAACTCTCCCCCCCTAAAAAGAATTTTCGCCCTCGAAAATTTACCTGAAGGAAACAACTCCGGATACGAAACTCTCATCCTACTCTCCGGTTCCCAAGTGGCACTCTCTCCAGTTGGTCCAACCCAAATCACCTTGACCAAAGCAATCTCCTTGCCACGCAAACGCTTCAACTCGCGATCCTCAATCCTAATCGGCAAAGTCTCAACCGTCAAATTATCTCTTACTTCCAACTCATCCACTTGAATCACATGAGACGCATCATGCACATACTTCCTCAACTGAGACACATGAAACACATTATGAAGATTCGACAAAGACGGTGGCAACGCAATCCGGTACGCTACAACCCCAACCTTCTCAATGACATCAAACGGCCCAACAAAACGAGGAGTCAACTTCCTACACTTTAAAGCACGACCAACTCCGGTCACAGGATTCACCCTCAAAAACACATGATCACCAACTTGAAACTCAATATCCTTTCTCCTCTTATCATGATAACTCTTCTGTCTACTCTGAGACGCCTTCATCTTCTCCTGAATCATCTTAACCTTTTCCGTAGTTTCTTGCACAACTTCCGGCCCAAACAAAGCACTTTCTCCGGATTCAAACCAACACAGCGGTGTCCTACACCTCCGACCATACAAAGCCTCAAACGGTGCCATACCGATACTAGCATGAAAACTGTTGTTGTAAGTAAACTCAATCAACGGTAAACATTCGTCCCAACTGACACCTTGCTCCAAAACACAAGCTCTCAACAAATCCTCCAAACTCTGAATAGTCCTTTCTGTCTGCCCATCGGTCTGAGGATGGTAAGCAGAACTCAATCTCAACTTAGTTCCTAAAGCAGCTTGCAAACTCTCCCAAAATTTAGAAGTAAACCTCGGATCCCGATCCGACACAATACTAGAAGGAATACCATGCAATCTAACAATCTGCTCAATGTAGATCTCAGCCAACTTCGCTACCGACATACCAGTCTTGATAGGAACAAAATGCGCTGACTTCGTCAACCGATCAACAATCACCCAAATCGAATCGAAACCCTTACTAGTCTTAGGCAACGCTCCAACAAAATCCATAGAAATGCTATCCCACTTCCACTCTGGCACAAACAACGGTTGCATCAAACCCGACGGTCTCTGATGTTCAATCTTCGATTTCTGACAAACCAAACAAGCATAAACAAACTCAGCAATCTCCTTCTTCATTCCAGGCCACCAAAACAACCTTTTCAAATCCTGATACATCTTAGTTGCTCCTGGATGAATACTCAAACTACTTCTATGACCTTCGTCCAAAATTTGCCTCTTAAGCTCAAACACATCCGGCACACAAACTCGATCACGAAACATCAAAACACCAGTCTCACCCAATCTAAAGTCTCCACCTTTTCCTTGATTAACCAACGTCACTCGATTCACGAGTTCCAAATCTTCCTTCTGACCATTCTTGATCTCTTCCAAAATATTGCTTGTCAACTTCAACATACCCAACCTCACACCATCAGGTGTCAACTCACTAACCAAACTCAAGTCTCGAAACTGCTCAATCAATTCCAACTCTTTAACCATCAAAGCAGACATATGCAAAGTCTTTCTACTCAAAGCATCCGCAACAACATTAGCCTTTCCGGGATGATAACTCAACTGAAAATCAAAATCCTTAAGATATTCCAACCATCTTCTCTGCCTCATATTCAACTCTTTCTGATCAAACAAATACTTCAAACTCTTGTGGTCACTGAACACCTCAAACTTAGAACCATACAGATAATGTCTCCAAATCTTCAATGTATACACAACGGCTGCCAATTCCAAATCATGAGTCGGATAATTCTTCTCATGCACTTTCAATTGCCTCGAAGCATAAGCTACAACCTGACGATTCTGCATAAGCACACCACCAAGACCCATCTTAGAAGCATCACAATACACAACAAACGATTCCTTCGGATTCGGCAAAATCAACACCGGAGCTGAAGTCAACCTCTTCTTCAACTCTTGGAAACTCTTCTCACACTTGGCATCCCAAACATAAGCCTGTCCTTTCCGAGTCAACTGCGTCAATGGCAACGCCAACTTAGAGAATCCCTCAATGAACCTCCGATAATAACCGGCCAAACCAAGAAAGCTTCTAATCTCAAAAACAGACTTAGGAGACTCCCACTGCAACACTGCATCAACCTTGGAAGGATCCACAGAAATACCACCCTTAGAAATCACATGACCAAGGAAACTCACTTCCTTCAACCAAAACTCACACTTAGACAACTTGGCACACAACTGGTTCTCTTTCAAGACTTGCAACACAATCCTCAAATGCTCAGCATGCTCTTCCTCAAACTTTGAATACACCAAAATATCATCTATGAACACCACCACAAAACGGTCCAGATAAGGATGAAATATTCTATTCATGTATTCCATAAAGACACCTGGTGCATTAGATACTCCAAATGGCATCACAGAATACTCATAGTGTCCATACCTCGTTCGGAACGCAGTTTTGGATATATCTTCCGCCTTTACTCTAATCTGATGATATCCTGATCTCAAATCAATCTTACTAAACACCTCTGCACCCACTAGCTGATCCATCAAATCATCAATCCTTGGAAGTGGATACCGATTCTTAATCGTCACCTTGTTCAACTGTCGATAATCCACACACAACCTCATGCTTCCATCTTTCTTCTTAACCAACAACACTGGAGCACCCCACGGTGAAACACTCGGTCTAATAAACTGCTTCTCAAGCAACTCTTCCAACTGATTCTTCAATTCACCCAACTCCGATGCAGACATCCGATACGGCGCAATCGAAATAGGACTCGTGCCTGGTACCAAATCAATTGCAAACTCAACTTCCCTCTCCGGCGGTAACTCGGTAATATCCTCTGGAAAAACCTCAGGAAACTCTTGCACTACCGGCAAATCACTAACCCCTTTCTCACCACCAACCTTCAAAGATGCAAACATCATAAACACACAAGCCTCACCATCTAAAGACTTCTTCACTTGCTCCGCGGTCAAAAACTTCCTATCTAACTCTTCTACCGACTTAGAAAAAGTCACACTCCTAGTCAAACAATTAATGCTAACCCCAAAAGCTAACAACCAATCCATACCAAAAATCACATCCATATGCTTCAACGGAAGACAAACAAGATCCAACTCAAAATCAACATCACCAAAATTAACAGGACACTTAGCACACATAAAAGAAGTAGTCACCGAACCGCTAGCCGGGGTGTCAATAACCATTCTACGCAACAAAGGAGTTACAACCAAATCCAAACGTTCAACACAACTAGCCGAGATAAAAGAATGAGTAGCACCAGTATCAATAATTGCAATCAAAGGAGTACTATTGATAAAACACATACCTCGGATAAGATTATCCGGCTGCTCCACCTCCTCGGCGTTCAAAGCAAACACCTTTCCCGCCGCCTTCTTTGGCTTGGTACACTTGGTACTAATATGACCCTTCTCTCCACAATTGTAACAAGTAGTCTCTCTTGCAACACCTCTGCAATCGACCGCCTTGTGACCCGCTTTCCCACACTTGTGACAAGTAAAATCATTCTTGCAATCACTAGCATAATGACCCATAGCTCCACACTTAAAGCACTTGACTTCCGCCAAACTTGGCCTAGAGCCTCCACCAGCTTCTCTCTTCTTTCCTTTGTCCTTGCTGTAAGGTTTTCCAGCCCCATGTCCTCTTCCTCTCTTTTCACCCTGAGCCTTGTAGTAATTAGACTTAGCTTTCCCAGCATCATCAAACATACGACACTTATGCACCAAAGTATCAAAGTCTCGGATCTCCTGAACACACATGTACTGATAGATGTCCGGCCTAAGCCCACTTTCAAACTTCACACACTTGGAAACCATAGCATCCTCCGCATTGATGTAGGGACAAAACCTTGCAAGCTCCTCAAACTTCGCCGCATACTCGGCCACAGACATACTCCCTTGCTTCAAATTCAGGAACTCCACTTCCTTCCTAGTCCTCAAATCCTCTGGAAGTACTTCCTCAAAAACTCAGCCTTGAACCTTGTCCAAGTCACAACCTCTCCACCAATCTCAAGTCTTCCCTTAGCATTGGTCCACCAATACTCAGCCTCCTCAGCAAGCATGTGAGTAGCCAACCTCACCTTCTGATCATCACTAGTCACCATAGCACGAAAGATCCTCTCCATGCCTTGCAACCATGTTTGAGCTCCATCCGGGTCGAACCTTCCCTTGAACGTAGGTGGATTGTTTCGCAAGAAACGATCAAGCCTCCGCTCCTCAGCTTCTCCCTCATTCCGACGACCAATCGCCGCTTGCTCATTCGATTGAGCCAAAACCTGAGCCATCGCTGCCAAGGCTTGTGCAATCGCCGCATCATCACGACCTCCTGCCATGTTCGCACTACACAACCATCTAACCGATAAGAAACATCACAACAAAGATTAATCTAAACGCGACTGACCATGGCTCTGATACCAACTTGTAACGCTCCTATTTCTATTAAAGCAATTAAACATGCGAATAATACATTTATTCAAGAAATAGAGATTACGTCTTATTCAAAATTCAAAAACCGATAGACATGTATGTAAACCTCAACAGTTACAGCGGAATATAAATCAGAGTGATCAAATATATACATGCCATGAGCAAATAAATCATATCCAAAAGATAAATCTCAAAACCCAAACATCGGGTAGTCATCAACAAAATAATAATCCCAACGAAAATATAAACAACCTAATCTAGACCGACACGACAAGCCTAGATCAGAGCCGACACGACACCGATATCGGAGGAAGCTCCCGATATCCCAAGCAAAGACTCACCGAGACTACTCCTGCACAACGTCTACTCACCCATACAGGCAAGTAGGCGGTTAAAACCACTGGGGGTAAGCATTACATTATCATAATCCAGATAATAATCAAATCAAATAATATCATGTACTTGAATAATAATAGTCATGCATAAATACTTATATCACAACTTGATAGCTCATATCCACATATATCAATCACATGAATAATTATCCAATCATAAACATTCATTCACAACATCAATCATAAACAATCATTGTCAACTTTCATTCTTCTCAATTCATCACCAATCACATATTTCACATAGGACTCATGCTATGATATGCACTTATTGACACATAAATGCATGTGGTACCAAATCTCAACAAGGTCGTCACCTCCGATGGACAAGTCAACATCGCATGTAAGGCTCACCTCTGCCTTACAATAATCTCGAAGTAAAAGATTCATCCCTTTTACAGCAACAACGACTATGATGCATGGACATGTGTAAGGACTCGATAATGCGACAACAAATCACAATCTCAACTCAATATATAGGACAACACCCAATTATATTGATTATCTCCACAACATTGCATTATCAAGAAAACATGCCCACACAAATAAATCATAGTATTCATCATCACACATCAACATATTATCAATAATCAACAATGTCACTCAACATCAACTATATCATATAGTTTCACCAATTCAAGCATTCTCATATTCCAAGTAAGATAGCAAAATATATCTCATGATCATTATCACATCCCAATTACATATTTACATACTCAATTATTCCCTCTAAATACTTCATTAAGCCAAATATCAAGTTTGGAAAAGTTTCACGACTCATAGAAAAAGTTATGCTAAGTTTTCACAAAAATTCACATGACCCATGTGTAGTAATTTGATCATAACTCGAGTTCTAAAAATCATTTGGACCTGAAACCAACGCCATTAGAAAGCTAACAAAATTATCTAAAACTTTCATGTTTACACCAAAGGCCAATTCGAAACAGAAATAGGTGAAAAAGACGCAAGAACGCGAAACAGGAGATGCTGGAACTGGCGCTTCTTGAGAAGCTTCTGGCCTACTTCTGAAGAGTGCTCCTGAAGTACGCTTCTGAAGAGTGCTTCTGAAGTACGCTTCTGAAGTGTGCTTCTGAAGTGTGCTTCTGAAGT
This sequence comes from Medicago truncatula, assembly GCF_003473485.1. Lineage (NCBI taxonomy): Eukaryota > Viridiplantae > Streptophyta > Magnoliopsida > Fabales > Fabaceae > Medicago > Medicago truncatula. Next base: position 13,336 of record NW_024340368.1, read on the forward strand.
ATGCTTCTGAAGTGTGCTTCTGGCCTGTTCGCTTACAGCTTTTCCAAAAGTGCGTTTTTCACCATTTCGCGCGTAAAATGCAAACCGTTAATCGGATTTTGATGCCGTTTTCACCTACATGATCCTGACACTTGACTCTAACATAATCTATAAAAATTTCATGTTTCAACCATCCCAAAAGTCATTTTCCAAAACCTCACATAATCACTTATTGGCGAAAACGCTTAAACATCGACATTTCACACGAAAAATCCGTTTTCTCCCAAACGACTCAACTAACATAACCACAACGTGAAAACAGAAATTCTCATAGGTTCAATTCATCCAACAATAACAAAATTTCAGTCAACAACCATATATATATCAAAAAGTTCATTTTGGTCCTTCACATGAACACTTAACTCAACTTCACTAATTTCACAAAACCATCAACAACAATTTATTTCTCATCATCAATCCACAATTAAGTATACCCAAATCATAATTCACTTACAATAGCATCAGTTAACAATAACCACATTAATGGAATATGAATCACATCTCTTTTCAATCAAAGCATATCAAATTTCATCAATTAAGCATAATTTCATAACTTAACATTTATACATACTTTGAAACATGTAATTTCACCCATAAACATACCATAATCATCAATTCAAGCACAAGAAAATAGCATCACAGCAAGAGCACGAATTTAACAACAATTGTTCACCAACCCATTTTCATACAACATGAGAAAATGCAAAGATTGTACATGATTATGATAATAACTAACCCCCTTACCTTTGAAGTTGATTATCTCTAACCCTTGCTTCAATTCAGCTCCTAGGTCACCCAAATTGATTCCTCAAGCTTTCCCTTCAACACTCTTGTTCTTCTCTTCACCTCTTTCTCTCTCTAGGAAAATGTTTTGTGAAGTGAATGATATTTTCTATGACAACCCTAATGTTATCTCCCTTAATGGGCTTAACTCAAAATGCTAATGGGCCTAACCCATTCTAACACAATTCAAAAGTTTCTATACACTCAACGGTAATTACTAACAACGGTAAAATATAACCAACGGTCACTAACGGTAAAAACTAATCACTACACTAGTAACTTAGTAAAATAAGGGTCCTCACCAATTAATAAAATAATTCTCACCAAAATTACCATTTTACCCTTACCCGTCAAATGACCAAAATACCCTTCTAATACGGTAATCCATTTAAATGCACCCAATGACAATTAAATACACACAAGCACATTTAATCACACACAAACACAATTAAAAGTAATTAAAATAAATCTAGCTAAAAATTGGGCTGTTACAAGATGCATATGCAAGTAACATTCTTATGGCCTCCAATCTAGCAACTGGAGCATAAGTTTCATCGTAATCAATCCCTTCTTGTTGATTATATCCTTGCGCCACTAGTATGGCTTTGTTTCGAATAACTTTGCCTTCTTCATCTAGTTTGTTTCTAAAAACCCATCTTGTTCCAATGATTGTTTGATCTTGAGGAGCTGGAACGAGTGTCCATACTTCATTTTTATCAAATTGTGATAATTCTTCTTCCATAGCTTCTATCCACGAGTTATCAATGGTTGCTTCTTTTATGGATTTTGGTTCTATTTGTGAGATCATTGCCATATCATTATTTTGAAAAGATCTTGTTCTTACTCCATCTGTTGTTTGACCAATGATTTGATCTTGTGGATGATAATCAACTGTTCTCCAAGATCTTGGAGGACTTTGTGGAGGTTCCTCATTTGAAGATATTTGATTTGAACTCTCAGGAATTGAAATATTTTGAGCTTCATCTTCTTCTTCTTCAATGATTTTTCTTTGAGTTTCTATTTCCTCAAATTCATCAAACTTGGCATGCTGTAAGCTTTCCTCATGAACTCTTGTTCTTAAATTGTAGATTCTGTAAGCTTTTGATGTGGAAGAATATCCCAAAAATATTCCTTTATCTGATTTTGGGTCAAACTTTCTCAGACTATCTTTGTTGTTTAGAATATAGCAATAACATCCAAAGATGTGAAAATATGAAATGTTTGGCTTTCTCCCTTTCCAGAGTTCATATGGGGTTTTGTTTAAAACTTTTCTTATTGAAACTCTGTTTAAGATATAGCAAGAAGTATTTATGGTTTCTGCCCAAAAATACTTTTCAACATTTGATTCATTTAAAATAGTTCTTGCCATTTCTTGTAATGTCTTATTTTTTTTTCTACAACACCATTTTGTTGAGGTGTTCTAGGACAAGAAAAATTATGAGAGATTCCATTCTCATTGAAGAATTGTTCAAAGGAGGAGTTTTCCAATTCTCCCCCATGATCACTTCTTACAGAGATGATATTGGTTTCTTTCTCATTTTGGACTTGTTTGCAAAAATTTTTGAAAGCTTCATAAGAGTCATATTTGTGTTTTAAGAATAAAACCCAAGTGAATCTCGAGAAATCATCAAGAATTACGAAGCCATATTTTTTTTCCACCAAGACTTTCTATTGAAATAGGTCCAAATAAATCCATGTGTAGTAGTTCAAGGGGTCTTTTTGTTGAAATATTATCTTGTGGAGGAAAACTACTTTTGACTTGTTTTCCCTTGACACATGCTTCACATATTTTATCTTTTTCAAAGTTGATCTTAGGAAGTCCTCTTACTATATCAAGTCTTGATATTTTCGAGATTGTTTCCATACTTATATGTCCAGCCCTTTTGTGCCAAATCCATTTGTCTTTTTCTAGAGATATAAAACAGGATTCAATAGGGAGTTAATCTAAATATAAAACATAAACATTTTTATTTCTTGATCCGGTAAACAAGATTTTTCCTGAGGATTCTTGTTTAACTTCGCATGTGTGAGTTTTGAAAGTTACTTCAAGACCACTGTCACATAATTGACTTATGCTGATCAAGTTATGTTTTAAACCTTCCACATATTGAACATTTTCAATTTTTGCAGAATTTATCTTACCAATAACACCTTTACCTTTGATGCGTGCTTGTTCGTTATTACCAAAAGTTACTAATCCTCCTTTTTTTTCAATGAAGGACAGGAAGCTTTGTTTGTATCCAGTCATATGTCTTGAGCATCCACTGTCAAAGTACCAAGATTTTTCTTTACTGTCATGAGACATTCCTGCAGTATGAGTTAGTAGTTTTTTGGGTACCCATATTTTTCTGGGTCCTTGATGGTTAGTGTTTTTTATAGGAGCTCCTTTCTTATGAAATTTAACATGATTAGATTTAAAAGTGACTTTTGTTTTACGTAAACTTTGTTCTTTCTTTTTCTTAAAACAAATAGGTTCAAGATGCCCATATTTTTCACAATATGTACATTTATATTTCTCTACTTTTTTTAATTTTTCGGGAATAAAAATATTTGTATATAGCTTTTGTTTTTGTTCTTTAAAACCTATGCACGTTTTATCAAAAGCATTTCTTTGTGCTCCTATGATCTTTTGAAAAGTTTCAGTAGATTTAACAAAGTTTGTGATGTCATTTTTTAATTGATGAACATTTTTCTTTAATACGCTGTTTTCTTCTTTTGTTTTTTCTTCTATTTTATCAAGAATATCTTTTGATTGAAAAGTTTCAAGAAGTTTTTCCAAGTCCTCTTTTTCTTTTTTAAGTTGGTTATTCTCATTTCTTAATTTTTCACACGTTTATTCAATAATTTGAGAGCTATGAAAAAGATTATCAAAAAGATATTCAGTTTTTTCACAGGATGAGCAAGGTTCAGTATTTACCTCTTGATTATCTATTTTTGCCATTAGGCAAAAATTTGCTTGTTCATATTCGTTTGTTGGTTCATCTGGTTCATCCCACGTGGTTAGGAATGATATTTAATTTGACTGATAGTTGTTTGATTTTCTTCTATTTTGAGGACATTCATTTTTGTAGTGTCCTAATTTGTTGCATGCGTAGCAGGTGACTTGACTTTTGTCAGTTTCTGTTTTCATGTTTTCTTTTCTTGCTGGAAGTTTCTTATGTTTTGATTGCTTTTTTGTATATTCTTTGAAGTTTTCTGGTGAGAAGAATGATTTGATCCTGATAGTCTTCTTCATCAAATTCCTGTTGTTGATTTTCAAGATGTATTTCTGCTTCTTGATTTTGCGATTCTTGAACTGTTTTGAGTGCAATCATTTTGCTTTTCTTCGAAGATTTGTCCTCTTGTAGAAGAACTTCGTGAGCCTTTAGAGATCCAATAAGATCTTCTGATTTAAGTTTGGTAAGATCTTTTGCTTCTGTTATAGCAGTTAAAATTTGTCTTCAAGATTTTGGAAGACATCTTAGAATTTTTCTTACTCTGTCATGAATAGAAAAACTTGTTTCAAGGGATCGTAACTCATTTTTTATGACGGTAAACCTTCCAAACATTTCATCTATTGTTTCGGTTTCCTTCATTTCAAATAATTCAAATTTCCGTACACCTATGTCAATTCTTGTTTCTCTCACATGACTAGTTCCTTCATGATGTATTTTTAGTGTATCCCAAATTTCTTTAGCAGTGTTGCATTCTTGTATTCTATCAAATTCTTCCCTGCTTAAAGCCATGGTTAGAAATAATTTAGCTTTAAAGTTTAATAGAACACGTTTACCTTCTTCTTCTGACCAATCTTCCTTTTTCTTGACATTTAGATCTTCATCATATGGAATGTAATTTCCTTCTTCTATTAGAGGCCACATATTATTATCTTGTGATCGTAGAAATAGTTCCATTTTGTCTTTCCAGTAATAGTAGTCTACTCCCTCAATGAGAGGTGGTCTGGTTGCAGATCATCCTTCGGACATGAACTTGACTTTAGACATTTTTGTTTTTCCTGGATTTTTTCTCGTACACTGTTAAGTGCTCAAATCTTAGAGGCAGTGCTCTGATGCCAATTGAAGTAAAATAATATCACAAGAAACGGGGGTTTGAATTGTGATCTAATAAAAATTACCAAATAAAAATTCTCAAGTAAATACTTGGATTTGGTTAGTGTGTTAGATAATGAAATAATAATATTATGAAGTGTGTGATATTGTTTAAAGTAAAAGAGATAGGGAAAGAGAATATCACACACAAGAAGTTATCTTGGTTCCCCCAATGTGGGTTAGTCCAGTCCCCACAATACTATGAAATTATCCACTAGGTAGTTGAGCTATAACTTAATCTCAACTCCTCCTTTTCTTTTAGATCACTTACTTGATCTATACAATATCTTTCTTTTCACCCCTTGGGTTTTGCACTAGTTTCACTTACTAGATTTTTACAAATAACAATCACTAAACACTTTTAGTGATTCTTTTCAATATCTTTGCTTTTGTTATACAATGTTTTTGTTGCCTTTGTAAAGAACTCAAGTAAAAGAGTTGCTGTTGGATTTTTGCTGCTGCTTGTGATGAAAGAGCCTTTGAAATTTCTTGATGCTTTGAGAATCAAGTATGATTATATTTGCTTAATGACTCAATACCTTTCCTCTTTGCAAGCCCTTGTATTTATAGATGAATGGAGTCCCTTGCTGTAGTAACTAAAACACGCTCCTGAGGGTAGAATAGGAAGAGGAAAGTTTTGCCAAATCATCAAAGTGAAAAACTTTGTGAAAACTTGCTTGGCAGTTTGTTCTTGAAATTCTGAGAACGTTCTCAAAAATCTGCTTGGACAGCTTGCAATAAAGCGAATAGTACTATGCAGAAATGTGTTTGCTAGTTGGCCCACAAGCTTAGTTTTGTTTACTGCAAACACTTCACACGCCTTGGAGAGAAAGAAACAAGTACAAAGAGATTTGTCTTTATCCCATGCTTTTTAGCTTGATGTGTTGTCTCTTTCTTATTGGCTTGGAACTTCATTCTTGATGTGTTGTCTAATTCTTATGGGTTCCTTTTTGTTTTCTCATAGGATATATATTTATTTATTTCTCTTCATTCCTTTGAAGGTATATCATAATAAATATGTTCCTTTTGTAGCATAGAACCTTTGATCCTTTTGTTCCATATTTCCACAAAGATTCTTAACACATTACTTCTTCTTAAAAGCCAAGATCTTCTATTTTGTCTTTGCTTGAGCTGATTTTGGCGTGGCATACCAAGAGTATTGTGATGAGCTTTGTTCTGAGAATGTTCTTGAAAATGTTTGCTTGTTTTTTAACCTATCTTTTAAATCACTCAAGAACACATGTTAAATAACAAATAATCTCAGAATTCATTTAATATAATTTAAATGTTTTGTTATCATTAAAACAATTTTAAAGGGATTTTTGGAATTTATCTCAACAACATGTGCCTCTCGTATTAGTGCAAAAATATTACTTTCAACATTGTTTTGCTACGATAGCCAAGTCAGTAAGCAGTTCAAGAGAGAATGCAGTTATATCATGGGTAAAAAGTGTCATACATGACCCAAGACTAAAAATGGGTATATATAGTGGGTAAGTAGAGTTTTGGCTGTCAAGCCTTCAGTTGGACAATTGTCTCTAAGGGGTCAGAAGTGACCATCAGGGTGTTTTGTAACATTTGATCCGGATTGGTAGGTTAGGATCTCTCGGTCCAGACCATGATCCAGTGAGATTTAGGACGTATCCATCGTATGATGTTGCCTGCTTTTAGGGCTCGGGTCGGACCCGGGTCTAATCGAATTGGTCCTTTGGCATGTCTGGAACAAATATCCATACATTTTATTTCTTCAAAATATCCATACATTTTATTTCCTCAAAATATCCATACATTTTATTTATAACAAAAAAGTTCATCACATTTAATAAAAACAAGTTCATTTATTGAAAAACATAAATAAAGGGTAATAATATTGGTTTATTTTAGAGGAGAATTGAATAGTCGCGTGATAATACTGTCGGTATAGTATAAGGTTTTTTTTATTGCTGAAGTTGAAAAGGGTAGTAAGATTATTTATGTAGTTTACTTAGTTGAAAAGGGTAGTAAGATTATCAATTGGAAAACACCTTTACCATGGATGATGTCCAATCGGCTCTTAGGACCAATGAGTTAACTAACTTTAAAAATTTGAAAGTGGATAGTTGTATGGAATTCTTGAATGTGTCAAGAAGAAGAGGTCAGAGTAAAGGGAAAGAGTCTAAATCATGGCGAAGATGTATTGACACGTTGAAGTGTTTCATTTTTTAAAAGACAAGTCACTTCAAGAGAGAATGTCCTGTATTATAGGATAATGATGATTTCGTGCAAATTGCAGTTGGCGTAGAGGAGGATTTTGATGGTGCGGAGGCGCTATTGGTGACAAGTTGGGAACGAAAGGAGAGTTGGGCATTGAACTGTGGATGCTCCTTTCACATGTGTCCAATGAAAAAGGAATTATTTGAGACTATAAAGCTCGAACAAGGTGGAATTGTTCACTTTGAAAATAGTGAAGCTTGCAAGATTTAAGATATGAGTTGAGTTTGTCTTATGATGTTTGATGACAATAAGTTCCTTGCATGATATGAAGTATGTTCCTAAACTTGGGTGGAATTTATTATCAATAAGCATGTTTAATAAGTTATGCTATTGCACTAATATTTGTCATAACCCGATGCAAAAATTTCATTACCCCATGAAAATATACACACACCTCTGATCACAAATACCTCTCAAACAACATAACAACCTAAGATAAAGAATATATATCAGCTTATGAAATTACAATTATTTTAAAATAGATATATCTTATCACATAAAATTTGAAGTATACATATATCTTATAAGTTACTGCGGGACCTTCCAAATGTAAGTAGCTTCTATAGAGAACAATTTTACTCGATAAAGTGTATAAAAGTGATCATACATAACATATATTTTTTGGTGGTGGTCGGGGTTTGAACCCCGAACCTTGCATATTTTATGCATTGTCCATACCAACTGAGTTAAGCTCACAAGGACATAGATAACATATATTGGTGGGTGAAGAATGTCACACTTATTTATATTATGGGCAATACACCAAATAATCTGAAATTACTTGGTTGTAGCAACCAGGACTCTTCTGGGAGGAAGGGAAGGCCTTCTACCATGAAGCAAAGCATAATTATCTAAGAAAAGAACATCTCCTTTCTCCCACTTGAATTGTATGCTCTCTTCTTCAATGATCTCTCCACACCTTTTCACTACATGTTCTGGAATCTCTGTTCCATCTGCCATTGTTGCTGAGCTAATCTCCTTTCCATGCATGCCTACAATTGTGTTAAACCACATTCTTCTCCCTTTTCTTCCTTCAAATACTTTTGTTAAATTTCTTGGTCCAAGTATTGTCTTTAGCCCACCATTTGGAAGCCACTCTACATCCATTCCCAGACCTTTTGCCCTGTAATATGATATGTGTCGGACACCAATACAAACACAGACACCATTCAAACACTAACAAGTTAACATCGTTAATAATTTAAGAAAAATAAAAGTGGTTGAATGTAATATGATATGTGTCGGACATCAGAGACACTTCCTTTAATCGGTGCAATATATTAATAACATCAAACTTAAGTAAATATTAGTTTATTTGAAGGGAAATTAAAATACCTTAACTCAGCTTCCTTGGGATCTGAGGTTCCAAAAGCATCCTCCCACCCTCTACCTCTCATGGAGGTTCTATCACTATTACTAGGAGCTGAAAATGAATACTTCAACCCTTTCTCTTCCATCTCTTTCACCTCTTCTGGGAACTCCTCAATCATCCTTTCTGTCACTCTGAAGCTTGGAACAAAAGGGGTCTCTCCTCCTTCAGGGGGAGGTATCTCACAGAACAGAATCACTTTCTTTGGATATTCCTTAATCTGATTAAAAAAAGGCAAAATAATAATTAATCTATCTATCTATAAAGGAAAACATGCTAATTATTAATTGGTCCAATTTTTACTATTTATCATTTCTTTTATTGAATTCAAATATATCTTCATTTATTTGGAAAGTTATTGAAGTTGCATGATTATGTAATTAAGAAATAAGAACAAAAAAATATATCTTATATAGACTGACAACAAATTAATTCACATATTTACTTTTAATATTTTTTTTTTTAATAAGATCACATCATCACTTTCTACCGTATTAGTGTGTGTCCAAATGTACATAAGACATGACATAATCTGAATATTTTTTGTTTTGAAGTTTGAAGGAGACATAATCTGAATATGTTAATCGACTAATTTATCATTAAAAGAAGTATATTCAGAGAATCTTTTCAACCATTATTTATTGACTTCAAACTACATATATTTTTAAATCAAATTTACAGTGAGCTCATATATGTGATGTTATGATGTTGGGCCATGATAGAAAGCATGATGGAATTGGATCTTCCCATTGGTGTAAGAGCAACAACATGAATGAACTGATAGTTTGCAACAAAAAAAACACTAAAGAAAAACTTTTTGGAAAGACTTATTTGACGTAATTCTTTGATCATTAGTTCCACAATAACCGGCCTAGTTGCACATCATCATTATTGAACAAAGATATTTTAGGAAAAATACTATTATCTCTAGTTCACTTGAACTGTTTTAATTTGAATGGATTTGACAAACATGTCCAATGTTATGTGACAAAGAGGGAGTTATGACTTTGATGATGACATGATAATACTAATAATAATAAGGCTTAATTGCACATTTAATCCTTCCATTTTTACCGGCTCACGAAAATGGTCATGTCTCTTTCAAATCGAACAAAATCGTTCATAAACTATCATATTTTTTGCAGTTTTAGTCATACCCCCTATTTTCACCTCCAAAAACGCACAGTTCACCGTCTGCAACAAGCTCTAACAATTCACCAGCATCCAAAATTCTCATTTTAGCGTGGACTTAAGCCTCTAAACAATGATGGTGAACTATTGGAGCTTGTTGCAGACGGTGAACTGTGCGTTTTTGGAGGTGAAAATAGAGGGTAGGACTAAAACTGCAAAAAAACGATAGTTTAGAGAGACGGTTTTGTTCGATTTGAAAGAGGCAGGATCATTTTCGTGAGCTGGTAAAAATGCGAGGATCAAAATGCAATTAAGCCTAATAATAATAATAACAACTTACCAAAACCATTTCATGGTGATAGTAAATGAACTCTGAGAGAGGACCTTCATTAGCAGTCCATATCATTTTGTAAATATGTGTACGAGGTGCTGGTCCAACATACCTAATATCTTCCCATCCAAATGTTTCAACAATATCATTAAAGTCCTCAGCCTTGTTAACATCAAAACCTCTGAGAAGAACAGCACTGTTCTTTATTATCATTTCCTCAAACCATTCTTTATTCTTATTAAGACCTAAGAGCAAAGACTCCAAATCACTCTTGTTTGCCTCACGAGGTTGTAGTACCAATGGAAGTGTTTCTCCATCCACTATTTTCTCTCCTTCACACTTTCCCACCTTGAACTCCTTGCAACTAAATTCCATCTTAATTTCAATATCTATTATGATGTTAAGTTAGATTTGATTATTTGTGATTAGCTTCCATAGACTTGTATGTATATTTATATATGAATATAAAATGTTGGTATTGACATTTGCTATGCTAAAATGACAAGAGGCTGCCTTTGTCATTGGCCCATTTTTGTCCTCACCTACTTGTTCAAATGTTTTGTATGGAATATACGTGGGTTAATTTTTTTATTTGTCTATTAATCTTTAATTTTCTGTTTTTATATTTAATTGTAAAATTGGGGCCGACTAATATTAGTAAATGTTAATAAAATATAGGGTTAATAGGTCTTTACTCCCTTATAGTACAGGCAATTTACGGTTTTCTCCTCTGTAAAAAAAAAAAAAATTGATTTACCTTCTGTAAAAAAAAATTGTTTTGATTTACCCCTCTAATAGGCCAAACAAAAACGAAAATTTCTTGAAAAAAAATTGGTTTTTGTTTGCCCTATTAGTGGGTAAATCAAAACAATTTTTGTTTACAGGGTAAATCAAAAAAATATTTTACGGAGAAAAACAGGAAATGACAGGGGGTAAAGACCTATTAACTCTAAAATATATTATTTTTGTGTTTTTATTTTTTTATTAACGGCGGTAAAGTTCCACTTTAGAAAATTCATAGGCTCATATTAGAGGGAGTAATTTACACCATTAAGGTACATGCCAAAATAATTGACATGACCAATTAATAATCCGTAAAGGTCCAACACAAAAGTCTTAATCATCCTAAACAATGCTTGAAGCTCTTAGAATATTGATGCCACCTAATTTCATACTTTTGATTTCATCGCCGATTGATTCAATCTAGGATCATCAAACATTAATTAAATTGAAAGGAAAGACAAATCCATAAGAGCCTTGTCTTTTTCTACTAATTGGTGGATTCTCTAGTTTTCAATTTGATTTGAATAATTGCAGTGGGTTTGAGTATCCTTATATTCATATAGTAATAAATCACTTCGCTTATAAAAAAGGAAAGACTAATAAGTAGGCTTAATTACACTTTTGGCCTCCTATTTTTATAAAAGTTGCGATTTTAGTCACCCTGATTAATTAAAATACAAAACAGCCTGTATGTATTGGATCTTTGGCAGTTTCGGCCCCAATGCCACTTTTGACTTAGTCTTTGCTGTTGTGGCACCCACAATGGTCGACACGTGGCACCTCACTTAAGGGATGTGGGTGCCACGTCAGCGAAGACTAAGTCAAAAGTGGCATTGGGGGCCAAAACTGCCAAAGATCCAATACATACGATGCTGTTTTGTATTTTAATTAGTTAGAAGACCAAAATCGCAACCTTTGAAAAGATAGGGAGGCCAAAATTGCAATTAAGCCTAATAAGTATTCTTGGGGTATACTAATTGGAGTATTTATAAACGGGTCATGTTATAATACTTTTTCTTTTAAAAAAAAATGACATGCTAATAAATATTTAATGGCACTTGATAGGAAAATAAAAAAGAAATAAGTGATAGATTTTAGATAGAAAAAGTCAGGTTAGGTGTTAAATGTATCATTTTTAAGATAATTTTTTAAACAACCCACTTGGGTTGGGTTGACCTGTTGGTATTGGCTTGAGATCTGGGAGTGTGCTCCTCCTCGAGGTCAGGTTCGATTTTCTTCGGTGTCAATTTGAGTGGGCTAATTTAGCTTTTTAAAAAAAAAAAAAAATTTAACTTTTTATTAAGGGCTCTAAAAACTTTTTTTTTTTCGGTTCTCTAAAGATATTTATTAGCATTTCTCTTTATTTAAAAATGAATATGCAAGTATGATCTTGAAGGCAATCATCAATACATTGAAGTTAAAAATTGATCTTTTTCACATAATATTTTTTCCTTTGTAAAAAACTAAATATACAAGTACTCTATCCGTCTCAAATTAGGTGTATTAATTGTTTCCTAATGTTCTTTTATAAAAACCTTTCAGTGATTCAATTTCAAACATTATTTGAACAAGTAGGTTAGGATCTGGTGCCTGAGATACCCTCTCAGAATCTGCACCTTTCTCTTCTTTTCTGGTCTACTTAACCATATAAGTTTTGGACAGCCTATTCAGACTTTAAGCTACCATACAATCAACCTTTATAACCTAAAAAGGATTAATGAAGGTTTAAAAGTGTTTACACAATTGTTCTGGTAATCTTGATCTTTTACATAAAAATCAATGACCTCTCAAGGTTTGGTCAGGTTCTTGTTGATATATAGTTTGGTCTGACAATGACCTAAGCTCTATTAGATTCGCTCGCGCTTTGTACCAGTCAATATCGAGTATGCTACTTCTAGTAGAATACAAACCAATTCAAAAGTTTGCGAGTATCCTAAAAATATAAAGTGAAATAAAAGAATGACTAAAAAATGAACAGAATAAATCTGTTATGTGTGGTTTCTATTCTTGCTGCTGCTATACACCGAAATAGCTATAATCTATGGTACAAAAAAGCAGACCAAAAAGTAAGCTCTGTACAAAAAACTCCATCCATCATCAGATTTGGTTAGTAGAACTCTCTCTGATGCTGTTAGTTTTAGCTGCTAAGCGAGCTGTTGGGCCGACAGTGGTTGGACGCAAGGATCGCTGTCGTACCATATGGCAGAATTCGGGATCATTTGTCTTCCCCTCATACCTTATCCATTGTATCATCTCATGATAAAATGGAAAGAACTGCATCTTGATTGCCGAGTAAGACAAATATGGTATGAGTGTTGAGATCACCACAAACAATGTCACGATCCAATACGAAGGAGATGACGCAAGAGTTTCCATGAATACTTTATAAGCAATTGTGGAAACTCCAGGAGGGATCGTGCCGTACACTATGATGAAAAGGTACCATACAGCAATGGTTCCACATATGAAAACATGTTGAATTAAGGTAAAGTAATTTATGGCAAGAGCCATCTGCAAGTTCACAACCCAAACTACACATGTATACATAGTTGCTCCGAGTATTTCCCTCCCAGCAGTTCTCCCTGCCTTATCATATGCTTGATTCTCCATTGCTTTTGTGCAGAAGAAGAATATTATTATGGCACTGATAAAGCCATTAAGCATCCAACTTAGTATCCTCCTCCAGCTAAACAGAACATTTTGTACACCTTCTTGATATAATATAGGAAACTGGCCACATGATACACAAATAACTAGGAATTATCATCAGGAATGGAAAACACAAATTTACATTTCAACTGACATTTGATGTAAGGATATTTTAGCCTATATTGATTTCAAGTGACACAAATTCAATTAGGTTTATAGTTTAAGTTGGTCTTTTCTCTCTCTTTTGAAACGGCTAAATGTTAGTAATTAGTTGTTAGGTTAGTATTTTTCTCATTCGTCTGGGTTTGATCCCGGGACTTCCAACTTCTTTAACCCGTAGCTCAAATCAGTTGAGATACCCCAACCCCCCAGTTTAAGCTTGGTCTAATGAAGGCAAGATGTAATCGTATGAATAAGTAAAATAATAGTGCAAATTTTGATTTCATAACCATTATTAGAAACATCGCAGCGTATTATATGGTGAAGATCGAGCTTACTTTCAGACAGTACCGAGCAGATACATCCTGGTCAAAGACTCCAAGGGCAACCACGGGAAGTGATGAAAAGAAGACGTTATATAAAGACATAAACCAGTCATTGTATTCAGGCTGTCCAGAGAATGATGTACACGCTTCATACAAGAATAGAGTAAACCCAAAGGCGATATTCTTGTAGAAAAAGTAGCATATCTGTCGAAGCAATAATGAAGAAATTAATAACAAAATCAAACAAGTAATATATAGAATGTTGAAATCCAACAAAGAGTAGCAATGTACCATTGATGTGATCCTCCGGTAACACCAATGTCCATGTACAAGAAGTAACCTTTCCAAATAACGGAACTGTGCGATTGCAATATCACTAGACATAACAGCCTAGAGGTGAATGAGTAACAAAAAGGTTGTTACAAAATAATACGATGAAGCAAAACCAAATAAACGAACACAACAAAACTAGTTTATACCTGCATTCCTTCAACGCCACTGATTCCAACCCCTATATCTGCTTCTTGAAGCATTCCAACATCATTAGCTCCATCACCAATAGCTAATGTAGTTTTACCAGTTCCAGATTTGACCAGTCTAGTAACCTTTAAGGGAAGAAACAATGAAGAGTATTATTTAAAATCTAAACAGAATTAAATTACTATTAGAAACAAAACAAAAAGATAACTCGATGTTGAATAGATGGAACATACTAGTGCTTTCTGCTTTGGCGATGATCGGCAGCAGATAACAGATGCACAATGAATTGCAAGATCTAGAAACTTGTCTTTCATATTATCCTCTAAAGCATAAGCAAGTGATTTTCCATCAGTAATTAGAGCAAATGCTTGCTCAGAGGTTCCGCTAGAGGCAGCAAGCTGTTTAGCACCTTCAGATATCTGATGCCGGATATTTTCCCTCGAAGCCTGAAACATGAGTCAGCATAATGAAATAACAGTTTCTCTAAGATATTTACACACCAATCAATCCTTTCCATTCTAAGCATCAAAGCACATAAGAAAGAAAGAGAATGCATTCACCAACATTTATTTTCTTTGAAACTATGGTGAATAATGTCTTCTACTGGAAATTTGAAATTATTAATATCTTTATATCAAGCGTTTTTGTTTGTAAAAATAGGGTGCAAGAATCTGTGAGTTCAAATTTTTCAGAATATAAATGATCTTATTATATTGAAATATTGTAATGGTAAGACGACCATTTTATTAAGATGTAAAATACTTATGAAACTACATCGACGAAAAGGTTTATATTGAATTTACCTTTGCAATAGCTCTCTTGTCTCCAGCCTTCTCCAATGCTTGAATTTCTGGACTCTCCAACTGAATTATAAGCTGCTTCATTCCTTGTCTAAGCAAACTACAAGCAAAACTGCAATTGAATATCGATGTCAGACACCTTGATAAGTAATCTGCATGCCAAAATTAATTTAGAAAAGGAAAAATCACAATATTATACCCAATGTTAATGGCGGTCTCCATTTTATCACCGGTAAGAACCCATATCTTGATTCCAGCTTGAGCAAGCTTGTCAATGCATTCAGGAACCTAGAAAAACAACGAGAGGAATCATTTCAAGTTCTGTTCCAACATCCTTTCATGTAATCCGTTCTCTCCAAACTAAACTCACCCCATTTTGGAGCTTGTCCTCTACTGCAGTGGCACCAAGAAGGATTAGATTACTCTCAATCATATCTGATGCCTCATCTATCATTGTTTCCCGATCTGCGCTAACTGAATTTTTTGCTCGAGAAAATTCACTATCAAACTCCTGGTACTGCACTTCGTCAAGTTCACGATATGCCAATATCAGGGTCCTTAAACCTTCGTCGGCATATTCATGCACATCTTCCAAGGTTTTCTCTTTGTGTTCCCTCCCATCCTTGGCAAGTCTTTCAAACATGACACTGCATGCATGCAAAGGTTATAAGATCTCCAAAATACTGAGGTCTGAAGACATTTTAATTACATACCTGTCAGCACCTTTACACAGCAGCAAAATTTTCCCTTCTTCGTCTTTCACTATCACTGACATTCGCTTCCTTGTGCTATTAAATTCCAGCACATTCAGAAGTGTGTAAATCCTGCAAAAACTAGTTAGTTAGTAATTCAGCATTACTTGAAGAGGTGAGTTCCAAAAAGCAGCGCCTAATTTCAAAGACCGTAACAAAATAGTAAATGCATATGCAAAGTAAAAAGGATGGCCAAGACAAAAAGTGTTTAACCCCTTTTTATCCACATTATCCAAAAAAAAAAAAGAGTTTCTTCCACCTTTAGTCAACTATACATATTCACCTATTCTACAAGAAAATTTGGTCTACTTGGTCAGTTACTTCAGAGAGTTGAAAAATATTAAGTCGAGCGAGACTCACAGGTGCAGCTATAAGCTATCGGCTAGACCAGAAGAAGATGTACAAGTTACAACTTACAAGCACATTTTATTGAAAACTAACAGGTTTCTTGCCCGAGACAACTTAGCATGCAATAGTTCTTGTTTTTCTGAAGACAAATTCAGCCTAAAACATATATAGTTGACTAGCACAGAGAAATGAAACAGTCAAATTTTTAGTTACTAAAACTTACAAGAAATTTTTTACGGAACCGACCTTTCAACTTTTTCACCAGAAACTGGATCCAATTCATACATTGATAAACTAGTTTGAGTTCTTTTATAGAATTCAAAACCAATTTCTCTCGCAGTAATTACAAATGCTGCTTCATCAGGAGATTCGGCTTCGTAAGATACATTTCCTGCATCATCATCCACTTCTGGTATGGCTGTATGGCAAATTGCCAACAAGTGAAAAAACTTTTGGATAATATCTGCATAAGGCTCATTAACCCAATTTCCATTCATTATCCTTTCATCTGTAAAGTTAAAACCTTTGACAGGTAATGGTTCTATTCTAATGGGAGAATCTGTGATGTCATTAATTAAAGAAGAATCATTTCCTGTGTTCATGGCCCTCTCGACCTCCGTAACACAACGGCCGTAAGCTACTCCAGCAATGGAACATTTAATAAACTCCATTGAGTTGCAAGTGAGAGTTCCAGTTTTATCAGAAAGTATTGTGTCAACTTGTCCAAGTTCCTCATTCAAATTTGAAGTACGGGCATAGGCCGGTTTATCTGTTTGGGCGTAGTACATGTGTATATCTTGATTGATGAAGATGCTTTGAAGAACTTTGACAATTTCTATTGATACATACAATGAGATGGGAATGAAAAAACCATATAACATTAAGGCTGTCAAAAAATGAAACAAAGCTGCAACAAAAGGTCTTTTAGGATCAAAGAAAATTGTAGAATTGTTCGGTCTTAGATACCATCTTTTTATCACACCGTCATCGTCATCTAAGTCATCTCTAGTTGTAATTCCAAAGAAAGTAGACCCAATAGCTGCCATAAAAAATAACATACAAAACAATAAGTAGATAATCTTATCCATCTTCTTCTCAACTTTGCTTCTCTTTGAAGGGGGGTCGGTGGAATTTTGAACAACCTTTGTTTCATAGCCAGTGAAGACGACAACGCCAAATATGTAATCGGTATTACGAAGTTTGGAATCTCTGAGAAGAAGTTGCTGAGCAGATAGGGCATATTGTTGATCTTTAAACTCCATACTCCCAACAAATGAATACAAATTTGCATTTGGATCTTCACATTTGATTGAAGCTCTAAAATCACCGAACTCAAAGTCTTGGTGCAAATAACAAGTTACTTCCAATCCTTGTTTTAACTTCAAATTTGTCTCCCCATCCAAGTTCATTGTTTCAACATAACAAATAGCATCCTCATAACTGGATGAAACAAGAATAAGGTCTGCAGGGAAGAATTCATCCTTCATTATCTTCACTATATGCCCTACCTTCAAATTCTTCCACTCGGTATATTCAAAAGTTCCATGCCCTTGGTGCACTTTAACTCTTCTGTTGTTCACCTCAATATCCTGTGCAAGTATTCTTGCTAAATTATACACTATGCACATGATAACAGAACTTAAAATGAAGGAAACATATTAATTTTGTCTAATACACATGTAGGAAATATTGTAGCAGAAAAAAAGAGTACATAAGAAACCATATTAGACGTTCTTGTATTTTACGTCACTCTCATCATACCAAATCTTCAACTCATATAATAAATCTAACTTGAAATATAAGCGAAAAAAGTCAACAAACACTAGAATTAAAAAACAAAGAGCTTCATAATTACACCCTTGAAAACAAATAGAATTGGTGATGATAATGTAGTACCTACCTGCTTTTTGCGACGCCAATCTTCGATACCCTCTTTCACCATAGTAGCACCAATAACAACAACCAAAGGAAGGATAGCACTAACAGCAGTATAAGGAGCAAGCTTTGTAAATGACAAAGTACCAGTTACCAAAAAATAGAAATTAGCCACTCTCCTAAACTGTTCAAACAATGACTTCGGCAAAAATGTAGCAAGAGTATACTTTGTAGAGCTCACTGAATTATCTGCATACTTTTTAATTCCTTCTTCAAAGCTCTCTGGTTCATTGCAAAACACTACCCTCGAATATCCACGCTCTCCAATATGCGAATGCTCTCTATTAAACGATGGTCTCCAACATGCGAACGAATAGATCTTGCTTAGATGTAACTTGGTCTTCATTTTTCACCTTCCTATATCCACCATATAATCCAAATTTGTTTCAAACAAATACGGCCTTAACAGCTCGGTCGCAGAAACTTGTAAAGCCTTGATAAGTAATAATGAAAGAAAAAGAGGGTGATGAAGAAGATTATGAATGATGCAGACACGTTCTAGAAAACTGGTCAACGAAACATAATAATAATGTTATGGTTGTGGAAGCCAATAACAAGGAATAAAAACTTGGTTTGGATCTTGCATTTTCAATTCAAATTTCAACAAACAAAATATAGATTGGAAATTATTTCTCAACAACACATTATGTGTGAGACAAGTCTTTCCTCTCTCTCGGACAAATTTCACATAGATGAAGAAACAGAAAACTATAAAATGTGGGTGTTAATACAAATCTTTTCGATCAAATCTGTAATTTAGGAAGAAAACTTAAAAAGAAAATATGGTTTATGTCTTTTAGACTTTTTGCAAATTGACACCTATAGTACATACACTAATTAATTATTCCAAACTCCAATTAGATCTCACTTATTTAAATCAAAAGATTCGACATGACTGATTTTTTTTTTTTGTTACTCTTACACAAAGGATTTATTAATAGAGTTTTACTTTCCCTCGATGGAAGGACTTTTTAATTGGTCTAACTAATGCATTATGAGTTAAAATTTGAATCCGAAATACCTCACTTATTTATCTTAAAATGAGTTTTAGTCACCAAGTTATTTGATAAAAAAAATATTTTTAATTGACTTTAATACATATACACCACAAAAAAAATATTGCATATACACCAAATGTGTAAAATAGTTTTACACGTCATTTGATGGAAACTCATTAATCAACAAACCTATGTAGACCTAATCTATTATCTTTTTTTTTTTTTAAAAAATTAACCGGAACATACCATGTTCTTATTAGATGTTAGTCTAAAACAAGTTAACATTTCTTGTTAGTTTTGACTCAACCGACAATGTTAATGTTATGTTGAATATCTTCATATGAGTTCGAACTTAGATGTCACAATTTCGAATGTGTTTGCCAATGCATCTAGAGAGAAAAAAAATATAGTTTGTATTGACAAAGCATATGTAATTTCTTTGATTTTATTGGATGTGTATATAATTTTTTCCCCACTATTAGTGAATAAAAAACTAAACAAACATAAAAATTTCAGTATAAATAAATTTAAATCAAAATCAAACACCTTATCAATTTATTTATTTATTTATTTTAAAATTATCGAATAATATAGATGTTCAAAAGCTCTTAAGTAATCTAATTTAGCTTCAAGATTTTGTTAAGTAAATTTGAAATAATTTGATACATTATTAAGGTGCATCAACAAACTTGAATCTTTCCCATTCCAATCAGTTTGTTGACTTTATTATTCCTTTAATTGCTAGTTGTTCAATTGGTCGAATAGGGTTTTCTGATCCTCTTGGTCCTGCTGATCGGCGATAGGCTTTTCTGATTGAAGATGGGGTTGGTTTTACGGCATAGGGTTCCGTGACGGTGCAGATTCCCGATCACTGCCACTAGGTTTCTTCCTTTTGAGAACGTGCAATCACGATGATGCCCCAGGGTGTTAGAATGGTCGGTTTACATGTTTCTCATAATTAGAAACACTCTGGTTTTGTGATCCTGCTGCTATCGTTTCCCTGTTTCCTACAAAGGTTGAGCCACACAATATTCATACATAGAATCGGGTTTGGTGTGGTGTAGGCAGGCCCTTGATGGCATACACGTGCCCTTGCCCGTGGACACCGTCACTTCAACAATGATACAAGCTCTGACTGTTCCACCTAAGTCTTTTGCAACTGCTCTAGCTGGACACAATGTGAACAACATCAGCTCATTGTCAACGCCGTGTATCAAAAGAGATGCACTCGGTATCAAAATCGGACAAGATGACTATCATCGGGGTGTAGAGGAATGCAAGAATGCGTTACGGGCTAGATTGACTCTAAACAAGGGTGATAAACCTTATTCGGCACGTGACTTGAGTACCAAATCAGGAGGGATTTGGAAAACTACGGCAGTTTGGTAAATGGTGCCTCTAGGCAAAGGATACTAAGATTTTCATTATGAATCGGCGGAGGACTTACGCAAAATATGGGCAGCAGGCACCATTAATCTTAAGCCAGGTCTGTTACGTCTCTCTCAATGGACCGAAGATTTCAGAGATATCTTCATCATAAGCAGACACACGTATCACTCTGGATTAGATTGGTTGAGTTACCGCATGAGTGCTAACGAGAAAGAATGTTGAAGGAGATAGCAAATGCGGTTGCTACTCCCATCGACATTGATGGTCTGACAAGAAACTGTATGTTTGGTCACTGTGCTAGGATTTTAGTGGACATTGATCTTTCAAAGAGAGCATATGATGAAATTCTTGTTGAGAGATGTAACGCCCTAATTGTTATTTAATTGATTTAGTTGATTTAAAGTCTTTTATATGATTTTAAATGATTTATGTTGATTTTGTGGTGTGGTGTATTTTATTAATGGCTATTTTCATTATCTAATAGAATAAGCGAAGAAATAGAATTATTTTGGAGTTTGGGGATTTAAATTAGAATTAATAGAATTAAGAGGAGTTAAGAATATTTGGGAGGTTACAATAGGTTGGAAAAATAGAAACTAAGAGTCAGAGCCAGTTTCACGTACAAACAGAGGTTTTGGGAGAAAACAAGAGAAAGCTAGGAGAAGAGCCAAAGGGGGAGAATCTGATTGTGTAAGAGTTTGTTCATCAAAACTAAGTAAGGGTGAGGCTAACATTCAGTAATCATAGTGTATAAATTCTAAATTTGTGATTTAACATGTTGTTGTTCTTAGGTTGGATAATTGGGAATTAGGTTTTGAGAATTGTAATTAGTTGTTAATTAATTAGAAAATTCATAGAATTTGTGTACAGATGGTGTTCTGATTATAGGTTATTCATAGTCTAATGTTCCAATCAGTTTTGGGGTTGGGTTAATGAAAATTGGAATTTATGTTTGAAAAGTCGGTGTCCAACGTTTTGCAAATAAGTGATTATGTGAGGTTCTGGAAATCGATTGTTGGGTGGTTGAAACTTGAATTTTTCTGTAGATTATGATAGAGCTAAGTGTCAGGAGCGTGTAGGCGAAAACGGCATCGAAAACGGGTTAACGGTTTGGATTTTATGCGCGAAAACGTGAAGATTAGAAAATCTGATGTTGTCTGTCGAGCAGAAATCGGGCTACGTTTTTAGAAATCGGGCTACGATTTTGACCAGGTTTTGGGGTGTTTCAGCACGAAAAAAATCGTACTACGATGGGGAAAAATCGGGCTACGATTTTGCATGACCAGGAACTTTTAAAATACATTTTTCTTCACTCCAATTGCTTCCAAACTTCTTCCTAAGTGTAGGGACTTTATCCTAACCGTCTAGAGATGTTTTTAGGTAAGAAATAACCTTGTATAAAGGGGCTAATGAGTTCATGAGTTGGTCTTTGGGGTAGAAATGGATGAACTTGATTGTGTGAGCATGATTGTGATCAATTGTATATTTTCTGGAATTGTTGGATTTACTATTATGATTTGTTGATGACTGTGATGTATGTTTACATTTAATTAAATCATACATGTTGTTGAATTGTGGAGTGGAAAGTCATATCATATATATGCATTGTTGAGTTGTATGTATATATACACAAGTGGAGTCCATTGCATAATCATAAAAGTGGGAGAGCTTCGGCTCTGGAACGCCTTGTCGTTCAAAGTGGTGGAGCACTAGTTGCTCAAAGTGGTGTTTAGTGGTGAGGACTTATGTCCTGAAAATGAATGCTTTAACCATTCAATTAGCGGTGAGGACTTCGGCCCTGAATATGGTACCACATGCATGTGCATTGTCGCATTTTGTTGTTGAGTCGTAGTGGAGTCGTTGTTGTTGGTTGAAATTGTCGGTGTTGATGATGTTGTTGATTATGAAATATATATGTATATTGAAGCATTGTTGATGTTTAGGGTGTTAGATTTAATTGATGAATTATATATCTATTATTGATGAAATTAAGATGATTAATGATGTTGTTAATGATGATTGATGTTGTTAATGATGTGGTATATTTGCAAATGCATTATGTGGAATTATATATGATGTTTAAGTTGTGTTGATTATCATTTGATATTGTTATATCTTGAGATGTCTATGTGCTACCTGTGATGCTGTTGATTCTGAACTAAGATGTAAATGTTGGTCTAAGTTGTAAGCGTTGTTGAGTTGTACGTTGTCGAATAAGTCATAAGTATGTTATGCAAATTGCCGATGTTGTCATTATCGTCCGTGTTGTTGTTGAAGTCGTAGTTGTAGCCGTTGTTGGTGAATGATTATGTCAGGTGTTGTGTAAGGGGTGGTGTACTCTTACTTTGTTGTGTTATAAGAGGTGGTGTACTCTTACGTTGTTGTTGTTTTATAAGAGGTGGTGTACTCTTACGTTGTTGAGTTATGAGAGGTTGTGTACTCTCACGTTGTTTATGTTGTTGATTAAGTTGTTGTCGTTGTTGTTGATTAAGCTGTTGTTGTTGTTGTTCGGAGAGTTGTTGTCGTTGTTGTAGAATCTTATTGTTGTCGTCGTTGTTGGTTGAATTAGTAAGTGTTACTAAAGTTAAAGAAGTAAGAATATTATTATGATGATTTGTTGCTGTTTACATTATTATAAGATGATGATTATGTTGTGTTGACTATGTTATTATGAGGTGATGGTTATGTTGTGTTGTCTATATTATTATGAGAAGATGTTTATGATATGATGAATTATGTTGTTATACAATGAGGTATATGATGTGATGATTATGTGATTATATGATGAATGTACATGATGTGATGAATATGATATTAATGTTGACTAGAAGTTGATTGATGATTTAATGAAGTACTATACGAAGAATTATTATTATAAATTGGTGAAGTTTAAGTTGTTGAATACGGTTGATGATTTATATATCTATTATTATTGTTTGTGAATCTCACCCCTTCTGCTTGGAAATGTTGCCCTTCGTATGGGTAACTTGCAGGTGATGCAGAGTAGTTGCTGTTAGTTGCGGTACATATGAGTCTTAGGTGCTCTGATACGTAACGGGATGGGGATCTTTATTGTTTTCCATATGTTACGTGATTTATTATGACTTTTATGTTGAAGACTGTTTAGACTGGATTTTTATTAAGTTGTTTAAGTTGAGGCCGTCGTGCCAACATGATGTTTTATTAAGATATTTTCCGCTGCATTGAGATTTAATTTTGATATTATGAAATGATTGAAATAATAGTAAAATTGCTATATTTATGTTTGAAAGAAGTGTAGCATTCCGTTTAAGGTGTTTTACTCTGATTTATGCTATAAAAAAAAAAAAAATCAAGTTGGGAAAACGGGGTGTTACAATTGGTATCAGAGCAGATTGGTCCGTCCGGCCAAGTAGTTGAGTCGCGTAGTGTCGTGTGACGATTGAAATATTGTCTTATGTTGTCTTGATTGTCGTTGTGTTCCTGATTAATGGTTATGTTTATTACGTGATCATATTTGACTGACTAACTTTAATGTGGTTTGTATGTTTTGTTTGAAGTTTCTATTTAGCTATATATAGTTTAAGATATTTAAGCAATAATTGAATTCATTTTCTTGTGTACTTTGAATTTCGAGGACGAAATTCTTTTAGGGGGGTAGAGTTGTAACGCCCTAATTGTTATTTAATTGATTTAGTTGATTTAAAGTCTTTTATATGATTTTAAATGATTTATGTTGATTTTGTGGTGTGGTGTATTTTATTAATGGCTATTTTCATTATTTAATAGAATAAGCGAAGAAATAGAATTATTTTGGAGTTTGGGGATTTAAATTAGAATTAATAGAATTAAGAGGAGTTAAGAATATTTGAGAGGTTACAATAGGTTGGAAAAATAGAAACTAAGAGTCAGAACCAGTTTCACGTACAAACAGAGGTTTTGGGAGAAAACAAGAGAAAGCTAGGAGAAGAGCCAAAGGGGGAGAATCTGATTGTGTAAGAGTTTGTTCATCAAAACTAAGGTAAGGGTGAGGTTTACCGCAATTATATAGGTTCTGAATTCTGATTTTGTTTTTAACAGGTTTATGTGAGAATTGGGAGAAGTTAGGTTTTGTTAAATTAATGGGTTTTGAGAGTAGGGATTGTGTTTTTGATGTTAGAAATGGGTTCTGAGTGCATATAACCTTTCATTGCATATCTGTAAACTGATTTGGGGAGTGAATTGGAGTAAAATGGGATTTTTGGGAAAAACCTGCATTCTGCCCGTACAGGAGTTCATCGCTCGCCTCGCGAGTAGCCTTTGCTCGCCAAGGCGAGTGAGCAACTTCATGGCTCGCCTCGCGAGTGAGACAACTCGCCATGGCGAGTACCTGTGAGGAAAACTGGTGCAATTTAGAGAGGACTGGTGCAATTTTTAGATCAAAGAGATGAATAGGGAACTTGGAAATGAGGATTTAGTGAGAAAAATGTCAAAACTCCCGAGAGCAGCCTTTTTCTGTTCGCCTTGAGTTCGGCTCGAACTCGCCATGGCGAGTGCCCTTTTTCCTGAGCTCGCCATAGCGAGCAGATGTACTCGCGAGGCGAGTTGCCCAGTATTTGTTGGATCGGATTCTGTTGTAGATGGTTGGTTTATCTTGATGATTAAGCATGGCTTTTATGTTGGTGTATTTTTCTGGATGTTCTATATTGGTTGTAATGAATGGATGCTGGCTCGATGTATGCTTTTATTTAATTAAGTTATATTTGAATGTTGTAAATTGGAGTGGTGAGTCATATATACATATATGCATAGGTTGGGTTGTATGTAGATATACACAAGTGGGTCAGTTGCATAAGCATAACAGTGGGAGAGCTTCGGCTCTGGAACGCCTTGTCGTTCAAAGTGGTGGAGCACTAGTTGCTCAAAGTGGTGTTAGTGGTGAGGACTTACGTCCTGAAATGAATGCTTTAACCATTCTACAGCGGTGAGGGCTACGGTCCTGATTATGGTACCACATGCATGGGTGTTGTTAGAGGAGTCTTAGTGGAGTGGAGATGAGTTGCATGAGTCGTTGAGTGGGTTGTTAATTATCATTGTTGATGATATTTGAAAATGATGATATTTATATAATGTTGATGAATTATATGATAGGGTGTTAGATTCAATTGATGCATTCTTTATCTATATTATTGTTGTGAATCTCACCCCTTCTGCTTGAAAATGTTGCCCTTCCTATGGGAACTTGCAGGTGATCCTGAGTAGTTGGTGGTGGCTCAAGTGTCTAGGACTCTGATACATTTGGGATGGGATTTCTTATTTATTATCATTCCTTATGTATCATACGTCTGGAACATGTTGATGTAGTCTTTATTTAGTTGTTGGAATTATGATGATGAGGCTTTTATGCCAAGATTACTTTATGGAGAATTAAAATAGTTGTTGGAGTTATTTTAATGCAAATATTTCCACTGCAAGATAATGATGTTTATGAAGGATGTTTTAATAAATAGTTTTATATTCTATTTAAGAGGTTTAATATGAAGTGTGACATGCCCGTTTTTGGGATTTACTCTGATGTTATTTATTATTAAATTGATTTTGGGAAACGTGGTGTTACAAGAGAGAGGGGTTCGCTTTTAAGGTGGAAGTTCAGTATGAGAGAAGACCTTTGTTTTGCCATCATAGTTGCTCTATTGGTCACAATGTTTCAACTGGTCGTTGGATACACCCACAACCAGCTAAGGAAAAGAATGATCGTGGGAAACAACCAATTGTAGCTGAAGTAGCACCTCCTAAACAAACTTGGCAGCAACATGATATAGGGGCTTCAACTTCGGCCAATGGAGGTACTTGGACTTGGTTCCCGGTTCCTATTACTTCTACTGTCACTACTACTCAAAGGGTTTCGGTCCCTTCGCTTTCTTCATCATTGGAAACAAACTCTCAGATGGTTCTGGTTTCGTCTCCATCTCCGGCATTGACGTCTACTACACAGATGGGGTCGGTCCCTGTTGTTTCTTCAGCCTTGGATACCTCTCAGACAGCTGTTCCTGTTACCAACCCTTCACTGTCAACTAACTCATTCAGTTTTCCGCTTCACAATGTTTTTGATCGTATTTTGTCTGATGAGTTTCCCCAGTTTAACCTAGTATTGGAGGTTGTTTCCCGTGTAGTGCACGTTGACGTGTGTAACGCCCTATTTTATTATTTGAATATTTTATTGAGTTTAGAGTCTATTTATATGACTTATGTGATTTATATGATTATTGTGATATGTTGTTGAATTTGAAGGATAAATAGTTATTTTATTCTGTTTATGATTTTATGAAAAGAAGTGTGACATTCCGTTTATGTTGAAATACTCTGATTTTTATGTCAAATTTTCACTTTGGGGAAAACGGGGTGTTACAACGTGCAACCCGAGGTAGTGGAACGGTTGCATCAGACATCACGGGAGGTGTTGGAGAACCCCGCGATTGATGATTTTACTGTCCCGCTTCCTTCTGATGTGGAACATAATCGTTCGAACCCGCGGGAGCTGGAGGAGAGTCCCAAGGGTTCCTCTGAACATGTATCATAGTCATACCCTATTGAGCGCAATGAGGTGCATGAGGTTTCTGTTGAATTTTTACAGGTTCAACCGGAACATTTTGTTGAGCACGATAACATGCAATCTGGTTCACCCGATGGCCCACTTTTTGTTCGCTCCATTGATCCTTCTTTGGTGATACATGAGGCCGCGGAGAGGTCCCTTGATGGGATTGAAAACTGTGAGCATATGGCGGTTCTTGATGATGGTTTAGCGCAAACTACCTCACATGTTGTTACAATAATTCTAGAATCCAGCAGGACTTGGAATTATGGTGCCGCGTTAAAGAGTATGATAAAAAGGCTGCCGAAGAAGCATTCCTTCCGGTCTTAACTAGGAAACAGAAGCAACATCTTAAGAAGACTAATGTGGGTAAGTCGTACAAAACCCGTTCTACGCGTGATAATTCTTCCATTCCTCAATGATAGTTTTCCTTAAATAATTTCGGTGGATGGTGCAGTTTGGTTATTGGTGTTGCCTACTGTTTTGCAGTCTGATTTTTATGCGGACTGTTGTTGTATACCTCGGTTTAGATTTCCGTAGGTGGCTTTTGGTTTCTCTTTCTTTAAGGGTTTTGGCCTTTCTGTTTTGCAGTCTGATCTTGCTCTTTCTTGTTTTTCTTTTTTGTTGTTTCTTTAAGGGTTTTGGCCTAATCTGTAACACTCATATTTCTATTAAAGCAATTAAACATGCGAATAATACATTTATTCAAGAAATAGAGGCTATGCCATCATCCAAAATTCAAAACCAATAAACATGCATATAAACCTCAACAGTCGCAGCGGAATATAAACCAGAGTAATCCAAATATACATGTCATGAATCAATTATTACATCAATATAGATGAATTTCAAAAAGCCCAACATACGGATAAGTCTCCAATCATAACAAAATCCAAAGTAAAAGACAATCTAGACCGTCACAACGAAGCCTAGATCAGAGCCAACTAAAATCTAAACACCGACATCGGAGAAAGCTCCCGATATCCACCAAGCACAAAAACTCACCGAGTAACTATCCCTGCACAATGTCTACCCATCCATACAGACAGGTAGGCGGTTAAAACCACTGGGGGTAAGTATTACATCATCATAATCCAAATAACAGTTAACATCAATATTTCAATTTAAACATCATGCACTTGATCAATAATAATATTTTCATACTTATACTTACATCAAACCCCAATATCTCACATCAATAATCACCAATCACATGTTTCATGAACAAATATCAATTCAAAATTATTTATACACAATCACCAATCACATATATCAATAAGACTCATGTCATGATATGCACCTATCGACACATATATGCATGTGGTACCAAATCACCTCAAGGTCGTCACCTTCGATGCAACAAAAACATCGTATGTAATATTTCACACCCGTCTTACATAATCTCCGAAGTAAAAGAGTTCAACCCTTTTACAACTACAATCTCAACACGACTATGATGCATGGACATGTACAGGGACTCGATAATGCGACAACAATCCACAATTTCACTTCAATATATAGGACAACACCTAATTATATTGATTATCTCCACAACATTGTATTATCAAGAAAACATGTCCATACACAATCAATTCATAGTATTCATCATCACACATCAACATGATTATCAATAATCAACAATGTCATTCAACATCAACTATCACATATAGTTTCACCAATTCAAGCATTCATTACATTTTAGTAAGATAGCATACACTTCTCATGATAAACATCATATCCAATACAATCATTCAATCATACAACTTCACTTAGTCATATAAGATTACTCACCACCATTCATAAGACAATTGGCTCAAGAAACATTTCCGACCAAAAACCATATCGAGTTGCCACCGGCCAACATTGATAAATCCCAAGACAAAATGACATAGACAAGTTGAAAACCTTCAAACAATCTTAATCGACAATGTATTCATGAACTTAAGTTATCTCCGGACTATTAGACATTAATCCAGGAATAACTTAAGTTTGTATGAAAAACCTAATTTTCACAACCTTTCACATTCCCACCCGAAGTATTACTTTTGACATGATTAAGATGTTTGACTACTCTTACAAGTTTTCTCTAAGTCTATATGAGCTGTAGGTTCAACTTGCAAGCTTCATTAGTTTACAAAAGTTTGTTTTCGACAAAAGTCTAGAACTCCCAAAAATTCCCAAGTTAAGACTCGAATGAAAGATTTCAAGTTTTAGGCAAGCTAATCATATTCCAGTAGTTTTAGGGGATTAAACAGTAGTTAAACATGTTTAAAGAATCATTTTACAAAGCTCGAATTGGCCCCCTAAGACCCGGAACAAAGATCAAAGTGGCTGAAAACTGGACCTGTTCGCTTAAGCGACCACCTGGTTCGCTTAAGCGAACGAGTTACAGTGACAAATGTAACACCCCGTTTTTCCAACATAAAAATTTCATAACATTTATCATAGTATTCAACACATAAACGGAATGCTACACTTCTTAAAATCATAAATGAGATAAATAACAATTTATCTTTCAACATAATTATTCAAAACTTCGCATCGGATTTAATTTAACATCATAAATAGTCTTGGCATGAAGGCCTCATCGAAACATATCATAAATATCCAACTAACAACTTAATCATTTAAATTCATAAATCAAATACGTAAGGAATAGAAAATAGCCACAAAAGATCCCATCCCGTTACGTATCAGAGCACCTAAAGACTCAGTGAGGGATAGCCACTCACGACAGCAAACCAACAGCTACCTACTCTCAATCACCTGCAAGTTACTCATACGAAGAGCAACATTTCCAAGCAGAAGGGGTGAGATTTCACAAAACAATAATATTAAACATATAATTCAACAATTATATTTAACAACATGAAAACATCATAATATCATCATAGATAATAATATATCATATATCACTTCATTAACAACTCATATAAAGAATCACAACTTAACATCATGACAACTTAACACCTTTGACTCGACAATGCGACCTCAACTTGACTATGCAACTTAATCCTCTTATATGCATGTGGTACCAATCCAGGGCATCAGGCCCTCAACGTATTAAGTATTAATATACTTCCAGGGCATCAAGCCCTCAACTTAGTTGAGCTAAAGCTCCAGGGCATCAAGCCCCCAACGTGGTGAGCGAAGGCTCTAGGGCATCAAGCCCCCAACAATGAATGCGAATGCATGGACTCGACAACTCAACATCTTAGAAACCTCGACCTCTTATATAAATCCAATAATTTGGAACATCATCATTTATCTTAGACCGATTCATCTTAGACCGACTCATGCAACTTAGTTAATAAACAAACAGCGACATAGGCAGTACACAAAACAGTTCATGATATAACAATATCAAATGCAAATCAACAACATCACATCATCGTACATAATTCATGTAATGTATATACAACTATATAACATTAACAACAACATTAAAATCATATAATTCAGGCTTACTGAAACAACAACAGCAAGATAAACAACTTAGTTTCCTACCTCCAAGATCAACTCACATCAACTCGTACGACAAAGGTCACATTTAACCTAACAAGGTGTTCTATAAATGGACAACTCGCGAGGCGAGAGCCTCTACTCGCTATGGCGAGTTCAGGAAAAAGGCATTCGCCTTGGCGAGTAAGCAACTTGCCTTGGCGAACCAGAAATTGGGTGCTCTCGGGAATTTGACATTTTTCACCCAAAAATTCATTTTTAAACTTTCCCAGGTTCAATCTCAATCTAAAAACTTGCCTAATCATTATTATACATGTTCAAGCACTCAGAGTCCTCTAAGGTTCGACTTAATAAATAAAATCACAAATAAGGTTCCTCACTGGTCACACTCGCTATGGCGAGTGAACTGCTCGCTATGGCGAGCTGCAAGGTGCAACTCACGAGGCGGGTAAAATCTTGCTCGCGAGGCGAGCGATGAAGATCATCACTCGCTATGGCGAGGATCATCACTCGGGAGGCGAGCGATGAATGTTGGCTCGGGCAGAAGTGCAGTTTTCACGAAAATTCACCTAATCACATGGTTTAAACCTCAAAACTAATTTCTGTAATCATCCTATGGATTATCTAAGTCTGTAATCAGTTTCTACATCAATTTCTCACTTTAACCCTAATTTCCAACTTCTCTAAATTAATCCTACACTTGCTAAATACAACCATCAGAATTATACAACTTAATAGAATTGAATGCTAGTCTCACTCTTACCTTATAAATCAAAATTGCAGCCTTCCTCTTGGTGCTTCTCTCTTCTCTTGGCTTTTTCTCCCTTTTCTCCAAAAATTGATCGTACGTACTAACTTTTTCTAAACTAGGTCTCTTCTATTTATATCTCCTCTATCTATTTTATCTTATTCCTCTTTCTCCTCCAAAACTCTCTAAAATCTCATAACAGCCCCTCAACTCAATATTTATTTTATTTTCAAATCTTATTTTATTAAACGATAAAATAAGTTACCACTCCTCATTAAATCACATAAATCACACCAATCATATAAATCATCAAAATCACACAAATCATATATATATATATATTCTAAACTCATCTTAATAATTAAATAAAT
Organism: Medicago truncatula; assembly: GCF_003473485.1. Taxonomy (NCBI): domain Eukaryota; kingdom Viridiplantae; phylum Streptophyta; class Magnoliopsida; order Fabales; family Fabaceae; genus Medicago; species Medicago truncatula. The sequence goes on from NW_024340368.1 coordinate 45,077, forward strand.
CAAAACGGGCGTTACAACAAACGCACTTGCACGCTTTCTGGTTGCTGACTGGTCGCTCACTAGTTCGCTTAAGCGACCACATGTTCACTTAAGCGAACGATGTAACACCCCGTTTTCCCAACAACATAAATATAAAAGTAAATCAGAGTTTAACACCTAACGGGCATGCTACACTGCTTTTCAAAAATCCATAAATAGAATAAAGTACTATTTATTAATTTCAACTTTGATAAAATATCAGTTCATTGCAGCGGAAAGTATTTTTCAATGTTAAAACAACTTCCAATAACCCTTGGCACATGGCCTCAACCAAATATCTTTAAAGATAAAATTCCACATTCAACAAGTTCATAATGATACATAAGGAATGAAAACATGACAACAAATTCCCATCCCGTTACGTATCAGAGCCCTAGGACACATGAGCCACCACTTCAGTTACCTTTCAATACCTGCAAGTTACCCATACGAAGGGCAACAATTTCAAGCAGAAGGGGTGAGATTCACAAACAATAATAATAGGTATATAAATCATCAACTTAATTAAATAACATAATTAACAACATTTATCCAATAATAATATTCATACTTCTTCAATTTTAATAACACTTACTAATCTAATCAACAACAACGACACATCAGTATTTATCAACAACTATAACAGCTCATTCAACAACACTCCACTCGGCAACATCTACGACAACAACTCTCTTAACAACATCTACAACAACAACTCTCTCAACAACATCTACAACAGCAACAACGTGGTACTATTTTCAACGGGTTGAATGACTAAGCATTCCGGGGCATAAGCCCCCAACAACTTGAATGACAAGGCATTCCAGGGCATGAGCCCTCAACGATTTGAATGACATAGCATTCCAGGGCATGAGCCCTCAACGATTTGAATGACATAGCATTCCAGGGCATGAGCCCTCAACCGTGTCTTAATCATGAAGGACTCAACTTATATCAGCATACAACTCAACTACGGCAACGACAACGACCGTGCACAATAACTATGACTCACTCCCCAACTTGGTCAACATCAACAACCTATGACTCCGTTTCTTATAACGACAACTCACAACTTACAACCGAACCAACACATTGTATATTCTAATTGAATGCAGTTAAGTATAAACCAGCATTCATCAACAATCATAATCAATCAACATCCACACAATGGTATACAACAGCGTGATATAACAGTATCTTATGCAATTCAACGATGTCTAACATTTTCTCACAATCAAGTGATACTTATACAAGTTTATCATATTAATAACCTCAATTCGTCATAACCAGCTTCTCATATCATCATTTATATCCTATACATCTTTCATTGTTATCCCAAAGTTCAACCCACAATTACTCGTGCGACAAAACCACGAGAAACCTACACACGGCAGTCTGTCAAGCACTAGCTCGCGAGGCGAGAGCCTCTACTCGCCACGGCGAGTTAGGGTAAAACGCTCAAGGATCCATTCTGTCTCATTCCCGAGTTCAATCTCATTCTAAAACTTTGCCTAATCATTAAGGTACATGTTCAGGCCCTCATAAACATCCAAGGTTAAACTCACAGCTCAAAAATGCAAAATTGTGCAAGCTCTCTGCCCACACTCGCTACGGCGAGTAAACTTGCTCGCTATGGCGAGCTGCGAAATGCAACTCGCGAGGCGAACAACTCCTGCTCGCGAGGCGAGCGATGATCTTCATCACTCGCTACGGCGAGGTTCATCACTCGGGAGGCGAGCGATGAATAACAGTACGGCCAGATTACAGTTTTTCTCAAAAATTCACCCAAACCCATTGTTCTAACCTTAAAACTGATTCTAAACATCAATATATGAAACATCTAAGGTCTGTTCATCATTTCTACATCAATTCACCCTAATTCCATCATTTAATCATCAATTCTCATCATAACCCTAATTCCCAATTCTCCAAATTTATTCATAACTTTTGTTAAAACATAATCAGAATCATATACACTAAAATTAATGTAAGTTAGCCTCACCCTTACCTTAGATAATCGAAATCGCAGCCCTTCTTGGTTCTCTTCCCTTTTTCTTGACTTTTCTCCCTTTTCTCTGTTGTACGTAAAAACTGCTTCCCCCTTCTATTTTCTAATTCTTTAATAAATATAATCTCCCAATATTCACTTTACTCCCTCTAAATTTACTTAATTCTCGTATAACCCCCAAACTCCAATTAAATCCTATTTCTCACTTATTCTATTAAATAATAAAATAGTCATTTAATAAAATATACCACACCACAAAATCAACGTAAATCATTTAAAAATCATATAAAAGACTTTAAATAAACTAAAAATAATTAAATAAAAATGGGGCGTTACAAACGAGTTCCAGTAGTAACCAGAAAACTTCGCTTACCTGCACGCTAACTGGTCGCTTAAGCGACCCAACCTAGAAAATCAGTATGAATGTTCGCTTACCAGGTCGCTTAAGTGAACCTCTAAGCGAACCTTCACAGTTTTGCAGAAAATGTTACGGGTTTGAGCCCCCTTTTCCCCCAAAATCCCCAATTTTGATCCCTCATTGCCCAAATGTGTTTCCAGAACATGTTTATAGGTCAATATGACTAGAAAGACTCACAAAGACTCAATCAAACTTGAAAACACTTGACAATTGGACCAATTCACAAATTTCACCAAAACACCAACAACATTTCATTTCTCAACAACAAACCATGAATCATGCAAACCCAAGCCATGAATTATCATCAACAACATGACTTAACAACAACAACATCAATTGATCATGAAACTTATCACAATTCATCAACAACGATGCATAATTCACCAATTGAGCATATTTTCAACACATACCCATTTTTCATACTTTGAACATATAATTCAACAAACAACAATTCAATTATCCATAACTTCATACATCTAAACATGTCATCACAATTAGAGCACGAATTTCATCATTTATGAACAATTAATCAATTCACCCAATTAAGCACTTTTCATAGAAATAATTGAAAAATTGCAATAAGTGATTATGATGAATTCCAACCCCCTTACCTTAGTTAGGTTAATCTCTCTAGCTTAGACTTCAATTTTTCTCATAGCTCTTCTCCCAACCCTTAATTCTTCAAGTCCTCTTCTCTCTACCCTTTTCTCCTCTTGCTCCCACTTTCTCTCTCTATTCTCTCAAAAATATCTTATGAAGGAAAGTGTGAGGAAATTCTCATAAGAGTAGGTTTATATAGTGTGTCTCACAATTTGGCCTAATCCTCAACCTCATGGACTTAACCCATTTCTATTCAACTCGCAAATGTTTCTACACATACAACGGTATTTCACTAATAACGGTTAAATAACGGTAAAATGTCACCGACGGTCACTAAACGGTAAAATCTTAATTTTACTCTAGTAACTTAGTAAAACAACGGTTCTCACTAATCACTAAAAGTAATTCTCACCAAAACTTATAATTTTACCCGTTCTCACAAAATGACCAAAATACCCCTAAGTCCAAAATGACTAAAATACCCTTACACCACGGAAACCCATGAAAATGCACCCAATGATGAATAATCACACATAAACACATATAACACATAATAAAAGTAATTAAAATAAATCTAGCTAAAAATCGGGCTGTTACATAGTCCCCCTCTTGTTTTTTTCGTTATTTTTTAAATAATATTTGAGATTGACGGTAGAGAATGGGGGTTCATCGGGTTGCCAACCTAGTTGGTATGTCGTTGTTTTCCCATGATGTCTAACCTTTCTCCTGAAACAATTATCAATACTAAAACAATTATAATTGTATTTATTAAAATTTATCATTTAGCAGAATTCCTCAAAAAAAAATCTTACTTTTATTTGAAATATTATAATGTGATGACTTAAATGTTCATTATTCATTAATGAAAATATTCTCATTAATATATGTTAGAAACAATGCGGAATAATTGTTTTTATGAGAATATTCTCATTAAAGTTAATAAATGAGAGTAAATGTGATTTAAAGAAATTTTTATTCTCATTAATATGTGATTTAATAATAAAAGATATTTTGATTTTTATTTTGAGGGGAGAAGATATTTTGATTTTACTACTGAAATTGAAGTGAGAAAAGAATGCATTATTTATGCGGGAATGTAAATTAATACACATTTATACATATCAAGTGATGGGCATACAAAAAATGTAAATTAACACACATTTATCTATATATTGATTTGTTCATGTTTATGTCATATAAAGTTAATTAATAATTACAAATCATGGGAATAAAAGGCGCATTCACAACCCACAACACTAAAATTTTCAATAGAATAAATAAATTTTTTCCTCAATTCTCTGTAATGCTTCATTTTTTTTTTGAAGGATTCATTATATGACTCTTCTTCTTCTAGCGAGTCACCATTTTTAATCACATCGGAAAACAAAATAAATAATTTAAATATACAAAACAACGAAAAAACAAACAAATAAAAATGTAAATACCAAAAAAAAAATGAACGAACAACTATAACATGTAAAATTCTTGATTTTGATAATTTGAATGCATTAAAAATTGTAAAATAGTCTTGCTATCCTTTATAACCATTTTCGATGAGTAAAGGAGTTTATCTTCCAGAAAGCCATGAGGAAACAATTAGAATATCAGAAACCTATGAAGCACCGACACTTGTAATTACACTGAATTATGTGATTTTTTCAAACTATTAACTGTGTCGGCTTGTCATTGTCCGTGTCGTGTCCGGTGTCCGTGTCCGTATCCATGCTTCATAGTCAGAAACAAAAACGTATTTGAGGGTTATTTGGTTGTTAAGAGCTACGAAGAACAAATAATAAACAACTAAAAAAATAGAAAAAAGTGTGAGAGGAGTTGTGATGTGAGATGATGTTAACCATATGTCTAATTTATAGACATATTTCTTAGGGTAATTTGGTAAAATAACATTTTTATTAACATTCTAAAAAAAGAATAGGACGTGTAGCAAGGCTATTATTGATTGATAAGGTTTTTTTTTTTTTGTGTTAAAGTAATTCAATGCATAATTATACCCAAATTATGTTTATTTGAAATTTGAAGCTTTTTTAGCAAAAAGAAAAAGAAAAAAAAAAACTTATGCAAATCATTGACCAAATTTTTTTTTTTTGAAGGAACAAATCATTGACCAAATTAAAAATAAGATTATGCATATTCAATGCATCTAAAAGATTTTCTTAAAAATTTTGTTTTTTTTTTATATCAAATTTCAATTACTATCTTCCCTAAAAAAAAAAAGTTACTATCTTAATGTCATATGTAACCAAAAAAAATCGAAAAATAAGAATAAAAGTTAGTTCATTTCATTAGTACAGTATCATAATGAAAATAAGAATAAAAGTTAGTTCATTTCATTAATTTTATTACCGCATAAAAAAAATTAATGGATTGGGCAAAAAAAAAAATTCTATAGGGGATCAATCGATCATAGTTACACTAATAATTTGTATTAGAAAAAAATTAATATTAATACTAATATTACATTAAATTATAATACAAATGATATATATGGTTACAAATATAAATATGGAAAGTTATTGAAATTCAAATGTTGAACAATGGAATGTCGCTGAAATCCAAATGCTTGAGAATGCTTGGTTTCTCAAGAGTGTCACATGTCAATCTCATATGAATAGAAAAAAATTTCATATTGAAACTTGAAAAAAAGGTCTCAAATTTATATAATATAGATTATAGTCTAATGAAATGTAATTGTTCAAGGATAAAACAAGCATGGACACCCGTGCCAAGCACTGGCTAAAATTTCGTCATATTTGAGCGAGAGAATATTGTGATGTATCAAGTATTAGTTAAGAAAAATTTTATATGTAAGTCTTAAATTTTTTTATGAAGATGTGGTGGTATCATTCTCACTTGCGTGGTTGCTCTTTCTCCAAATTGTCTATCTATACCGGTGTAGGCTCCTCCAGAGATTCCAACAGTGGTATCACATCCCAGTTCAATATTGCGAGGGGAGCGGGAGTGGTTCTTGGTGGTGGATCACGGACACGAAGATCATGACACTTAATGGAGAAATGTTAAAGTGTAAAGTGTGAGTTTAAATTCCATATTGTAAGAAAGTAAATGTGAGCAACATATAAAATAGATTACTCATATACATAATGCCTTAAGATTTTGAAAGAAGATGTGAGTTGAATCTCACTTGTGTAATTTCTTTCAGTCTAATGTTATAATACAAACCGATGTAGGCTCTCACGGAAGTTTGAACATCATGATGATTTATTTTGTTAGTTTATGGGTTTATTTGTTTGATATTTTATCTAAAAAATTTGTTTTGAATGTCCTTCGCTTTCATGCAGATTTTTTTTATTCAACCTCTATCATTTCAAATTCCTTCACTTTTGATATTTTGTGGAATCTTACAATGAAAAAATGTAGATGTGTTATGATGTTTTGACAAAATACATGTTTATTAGATATTTTAAATTGAGTGATATTTTTTTTAATGAGTCTAATATTGTGGTAGCATAGTTTCCTAATATTTTTGGTAGCATAATTACCTATTTTAAATTGAGTAGCAATTTTTTTTTAATGACTCTTAAGGATAAAACACACACTTCTTGTTTTATCTCTTATCATTTCTATCAAGTTCAAATTTATTTGTCATCTTCTTTCCATTCCTAATTTACTTTATCTCTTATCATGAAAGAATGAAACAAACATCCCTCTTTGAAATCACCGTCAACCCATATATTTTTACCATGTTGTGCCTCTGAATTTATGTTGTTAGCTCACCAGATCATTAGACATATGGAGTCTCACATTTAAGGAATATATGTTTATGTGTCATGTGTGAGTTAAAATTCCATATTGGCTGCAGTAGTATATATTGAGTAACATATAAGTGAGATAAAAAATATATATATTGTCTTAAGGTTTTAGGCGAAGACATGGTGTCAATCTCACCTGTCTAAACTCCGAACGTTACGATGAACTACTTTTTTAGTTTTTGATTTTTGATTTGCTTAAATTTTTATTTCAAATATAAGTTTTTGGATATCGTTAGCTTTCATGCATTTTTTATATCCAACCAATATCATATAAAATACCTTCACATTTTGATCTTTGGTTGAATTTTTGAACGGAAAAATATACATTTGTTATGATGAGTAGAAAAAGTACATGATTATTTTACATTTTAAAATAATGTGGTTTTTTTTAACTGAATCTATTTTAACTTACTCATAAAATTATCAGTTACTCACTCTATTTTCAATTCTTCTATAGACAAAACACACTACTTTTTTCATCTATCATTTCTTTCATGATCAAATTTCTTTTTCATATTCTTATTTTTTTTCTAAATTTGTTTCTCTCATTTCATGAAAGATAGGAACATAAACTTGCCTCTATGAAAACACCATCATCAATCCATCTTTTTAACCACGATGTGCTTCCTTTTAAGCTAATTTGATCGTTAACAAATCACAGAAGTATAAAGTTTCAAAGTTAAGGGATATATTTTAATGTGTCAATTGTGACTTAAAGTTCTACATTGGATGATAAAGTAGATGTTTAGAAACATATAAGTAAGATGACCAATACACCTAATGTCTTAAGGTCTTGAATGATGATGTGATGTCAATCACAATTGTGTGGTGCTCTTAACCTAATGTCATGATCCAACATATTGTGGAATCTCATAATTCTAAATATTACATGATCTGTTTCATTAGTTAGAATGTCAATGATTTAATTTTTATATTAAATTTAAGTTTTTGGTTGTTGTTCGCTTTCATGCAATATTTTTTAATCATTCTCTAACATATCAAATTTCTTCGCCTTTAGTCTTTGGTGGAATTTAACCAGAGAAAAACATTGATAGATTATGCTAAGTTGACAAAATATGTGTTTAGTAGACAACTTTAAATGTTGTTGCATTTTTTAATCGAGTCTAATTTTTTTTTTTGTAAATTAATAGCACAAAATCTTCAACTCCTTCAAAAATTCCATAAAATCATCTACGTGTCACTCCATTATTTATAACCTCATTGATAAAACACATAATTCTTATTTTTTACCAGTATTATTTCTCTCAATCTCAAATTTCTTTTTCATTTTTTTTTTTTTTTTTAATTTCCTTTATCTTTTCTCATGAATTAAAGGAACAAAAATATCCCTTCATTAAGTTACCACCAATTCACCTTTTAACCATGACGTACTTCGGTTTGACCTTATTTGACTATGTCACGTATTTATAGACAGGTGAATCGCACACTTGTGGAAGAGATGCTAAAGTTAAAGTTCTACAATGGATGGTAAAGTAGATGTTGAATAAGTTATAAGTGAGATGAGTCATATACATGTGCCTAAAGAATTTGGAAGAAAATATAGTGTCAATATCATTTGTGTGGTGTCTTTTAGTCCAACTTAATGATACAACCCAACGTAGGTTCTTTGAATTTCCAACATTATGATGCTTTGTTTTGCTAGTTTTTGGGTTCATTTGGTCAATATTTTTATTTTAAATTTTAGATTTTGAAAATCGTTCACTTTCGTACTATTTTTTTTTGTCAAGGCAGTACATTTTTTATTTAACCTTTATTATTTTAACATCCTTCAATTTTAGTCTTTGGTGGGATCTAACAAATGAAAAATGTAGTGTTATGTTGAGTTGAAAAATACATGTTTATTAAACATTTTAAATTGATGTGACGTGTTTGAATGAGTCTAATGTTTCTGGTAACATAATTACTTAGTAATATTCGACTTCTTAAACAAATTCATAAAATTATCATCAACTCACTCTTTTTCCTTGCCATTTCTCTCATGTTCGAATTACTTTTTCATAATCTCTATTTTTCTAATTACTTCCTCCGTCTCATATTAGATGTCATGTTTAAGTTTTACACAATTATTAAGGAAATGATTAATAGTGTTTATTTTAATGACAAAATGTGTATCATTTACTAAAAGACTGTTGTTAATTATAGTTAGTGAAATAGTTATAGATGATAATAAGGATATGTTAGTGATAAATAAAAATAAAGGTTATATTAACATTATAAAATAGACAAATAATTTGAGGAAAAAAAAAAAAGGAAAGTGGACACCTGATTTGAGATAGAGGGAGTAACTTTCTCTTTTCTCATAAAAGGAAAGAGAAAAAAAACATCCATCTTTAAACCGCCGCCAACCCATTACCATGTTGTGCCTAGAGCTGTCAAAACGGGCCGGCCCGTTTAGCCCGATTAATTATAGGGCCTGGGCCTTAAATATTGAGCCTGAATTTTAATAGGGCTTTTTAGCCCGGCCCTAAAAAGTCCGCTGCCTGTAACGCCCGTTTCGAATTATTTAATTATTTAATTGAGCCTGGAAATTATTTAGATGAGTTTATATTATATTTATATAATATATGTGTGATTTAAGAGGATTATATGATTGAGGTGGTTTTATATGATTTTATGAGGAGTAGTGACTTATTTTATTGTTTAATAAAATAAGATTTGAAAATAAAATAAATATTGAGTTTAGGGGTTGTTTTGAGATTTTAGAGAGTTTTGGGGAAAAGTTAATTGGAGGAGATATAATTAGGGAAACCTAGTTTAGAAAAACATAACTACGTACGATCAATTTTGGAGAAAAGGGAGAAAAAGCCAAGAGGAGAGGGAGAAGACCTAGAGGCTGCGATTTTCATCTATAAGGTAAGGGTGAGACTAACTTTGCAATTCTATTATGTATGTGAATCAACGGTTACATTTAACATGAATTAGGATGAGTTTAAGAGGAATCGGAAATTAGGTCAAATTAGTAGAATTGATGATTAAACGGTGAAAAATTGTTAGATTGATGTAGAAATTGTACCTAGACCTTAGATAATGATTATGATGAATTCTGGAATCAAGATTAGGCTTAAAACCATGAGAGTTGATGATTTTTCATAAAAACTGCACTCCTGCTCGTAGCGACATTCATCGCTCGCCTCCCAAGCTATGATCCTCGCCACGGCGAGTGATGAACTTCATCGCTCGCCTCGCGAGCAACCTTTCCCCGCCTCACAAGTTGCACGTCGCAACTCGCCATAGCGAGCAGATGAACTCGCCTAGCGAGCTTGACCAGAGAGCATGCAAGATTTGGTGATTTTGACTTTTGAGTTGATCCTTAGATGCTTTTGAGTGCCTGAACATGTCTAATAATGATTAGGAAAGAATGTAGGATGAGGAACCTGGAAAGATTGTAGAATGAAACTTGTGGGATTCTGACCTGAACTCGCCACGGCGAGCAGAGGCTCTCGCCTCGCGAGTGACCCAGAAAAAGAGTGTCTTGTTAGATTTTGCGACCTTTGTTGCACGAGTTGTCGAGAGTTGAACCTTGGGATAGCATTAAGACTTAATGAGGATGTTAATTATAATCTGTGAAGCTGTTTAAGATGTGTTGATGTTGATTATGATGTGATATAATGTTATATGCATTACTTGAAGAATATTTGAATATTTAAAACGTTGATGAATTGCAATTGATATTATTGAAGTGGAAGAAAAAGTCACAAGAAAGGGGGGGTTTGAATTGTGACCCTTTTTAAATTTAATCCTGAAACTTAACAACTTTATATACTCAAGAAAATTCTTGGTAAATGTTAGATAAAAGAAGATTATGAAATATTTGGATATTTAAACAGTTCTTTTATCAAGGACTAATGATTACCAAGGACTAGAGAACTCTAGAAGAATATGAATATTAAGAAGTTATATTAGGACCAGAATGTTCTGGATAACAGTTATAAGATTAATTATTTAAACTGAATGATAAAATAATATTATGGTTAATAAGGACCAGAGAACTCTGTATTAATTTGGTTGTGATTAATTAGGACCAGAACATTCTGGAGATAAATAAATATTAATGCTTGTGATAGTGTGTGAATATCGTGTAAAAATAAAAGATAGAGAGAGAGGGAGAGAAAGAAGAATAACACAGGAGAGTTATCCTGGTTCACCAAACCCGGTTACTTCCAGTCCCCACACTTCGTGTGAGATTATCCACTATAGTATGCAGTTGGTAGAAACTTCTAACCAACACTATAAGGTCTTGATCACACCAGATCAGTCCGTAACCACTGTATTATCAACCTCAGCAGGCTTCTACAATTCTTTGCTTTCACACAAGAAAGGTTGGAACTCTTCCTATCTCAAACTATTAAGCCCAATAGACTTGAGATCTAGTTATCTCTTTGTAAGGTGATTGTTTGGATCGAATGTCTCAAACAAAAATAAGAAAGATGTTGTTTGGATCTAGCGTCTCAAACAAAAAATGTGTAGGATGTTGTTTGGAACTTTATATGTTAAACAAACTATCCTTGTATGAATACAAACTCAGAAATATGTTCTCAATGAGAATTAAAGATGATTGTCGAAAGAGATGTTGAAGAGATTGATAGCTTTTTCTTTGAGAGAGATAAATGCTTTGTATTTCAAACTCTTGCATTTCTCCTTCAATGTCCTCTTCTATTTATAGAGTTGAATCCCTTGGAGAGCGAGCTAAAAAAGAGTTGTTGTGCTTCCAATTTGAATTTGAATTTTGGCTCCAAAGAGACTTGGGGAGAAAGCATGTAGAGAATGTTTCTTCAGTTTCACCTAGAACATTCTCTCAGTGCCAACCAAACTTGAACGAAATTGTAGAGCACATGCTTGCTAGTTGGTGATGAGCTGTGATCAAGCCTTTTGTAACTTGCTGCCCACTTGATGATTTTTGCTGAAGTTATCTTGATGTCATATGATGATGTCATATGCTTTTATCACAAGGAACAACTTTTGAGATCTTTCTTTGGTGGTTTTGCTTACCCAAAACGTTCTCTCTGTACAAGCCAAACTTGAGCAAAGAAGGAACATGTTCTGCAAGTTGTTATGAGCTGTAATATTGTTGTAGAAGCTTGTTGGTCACTTGTTGATGTCACCTTGATGTCATACAATGATGTCACTCAAGGATGTCACTTGCTTTATTTCCAAGGAACATTTGTGATCAATTCTTTGAAGATATTTTCACTTTATTCCTTAATGGATCGAAAAATGCATAGGGCTTATGCTGATTTTATTCCATAAAAAGTTCTAAGGCCCATGTGCAAATACACTATAGATTTTACTTGATTTCTTGCCTTTTAATGCCTTTAAGGATCTTGATTCTTATGATCATTGATCCTTCTTTTGGTGAGAGAAAGAGAATAACAATTTTTTCTTGATCTTTGATTCTGCACATTCTTGACATTTATCAAAAGATCATTTTTGTCATTTACTTTGATGAAGATGCTTTGTTATCTTTGTGAGGTCAGAACGTTCTCGAGAACATTCTCACTGAAACATTCTCACAAAACACATTAGTAGATAACAAGATAATAAATGTAAATATGTGTTAAAAAAAACATAAAGTGAGGATGTTCTCTTCACTTTGTATGACTAGAATGTTCTTTTTAAGAACATGAGAAACTTTTCTCAACGTAAAAATTTCTTTGATTGATTTCTATTCTCCCGAATCATATCTTAAAAAATGATGGAAGATTCTTGGATCATCCTATGTTTATTATGATAGAATCTTCATGCATATGATCATGAATTTTCTTCCTTGATAATTCTCCAATTAATGAATAATTCATTCATCGGTTGGTTTCTCTGCAAAGTTGATTCTAATTATTTCGATGAAGTAATGAGAATAATTTCGAGTGTAATAATCATCTTCATCATGAGAACCTTCTTTTCATCAAAGTTGATAATGTTCTCTTCTATATAAGAAGACAGTATCTTCTTGGTCAATCAAACTTGAATTGTTTGATGATGCAATTCTTCTCATAATTTCTCTTAGTGATTCCACACAATGTGTCTTGTTCATTGAGTGTCTTTTAAATATTAACCCTTTATTCCTCGAATCTTTAAGGCTTTGTTGAAATCCATGTGGTGACGAGGATGAGTCAATTGATCATAAAATACATCTTCTTGTTGAATCTTCAATCAACACTCATTTGATTCAAACAATATTTTTTCTATATCTTCTTTGAGCTTGTGATGCTACTGTTTTGGTATTCTTTCATTGAATATATATATGCACTTGTAAGAGACTTAATTCTTGTCTACTTCTCTGAAAAGACTTAAGTGCAAACATCAGTAGATCACCATTCATAAAACTTAGTGTTTATTCTATAAAGTTTGTTATCATTAAAACAATCGTCAGAAAGATTTTTGGTTCAACAATTATTATGTCAGGCTGTTTTTGTATACTGCCTATGTTGTTGTTGTTATTTAACTAAGCTGCATGAGTCGGTCTAAGTTGATGAAGATGATGATGTTCCAAATTATTGGATTATATAAGAGGTTGTCGAATTAATATGTTTAAGAGGTCGAGTCCATGCATTAGCATTTCATTGTTGGGGGCTTGATGCCCTGGAGCTTTGTACTCAACACGTTGGAGCTTTAGCTCAATTTAGCGATGGGGGTTTGATGCCCTGTATTGGTACCACATGCATATAAGAGGTCTAAGTTGCATAGTTGCATTGTTGAGTCGAAAATGATAAGTTGTGAAGTTGTGATTATTATGAATGAAGTGATGAATGATATATTATTATCTATGATGAATAATAAAATGTTTTTATGTTGTTAAATATAATTGTTGAATTATATGCTTAATATTATTGTTTTGTGAAATCTCACCCCTTCTGCTTGGAAATGTTGCTCATCGTATGAGTAACTTGCAGGTGATCCAGAGTAGGTTGATGTGTCTGCTGTCGTGAGTGGCCTTTTCCTCACGGAGTCTTAGGTTGCTCTGATACGTAACGGGATGGGATCTTTAGTGGCTATTTCTCTTTCATTTGTGTATATTCTATATTTTCATGTTGTTTAACTAAATTTATGAGATGACTTTTATGAGGCCTGCGTGCCAAGACTTTTATGATGTTGTATTAATTCCGCTGCTATTATGTTGATGTTTTATGTTGAAGGATAAATTATTATTTATCTATTTAAGATTTTTAAGAAGTGTGATATCCCGTTATATGTTGTTTACTCTGATAAATGTTTATGAAATTTTTAAGTTGGGAAAACGGGGTGTTACACTACCCGTTAGGGCTAACCCGAACGGGCCGATGGTAGCCCGCTAGCCCGCATAACAAAAAAAATCCTATAAATTATATATATTTTTCAAATAATTCTTTACTTAGTTGATTATCAAAGTAATAAATAAAAGTGAAAATTCAATGAATTAACACAAATATACATATAATATAAAATTATATTTACTCGTTTCGTTATTTATAATTTTAAAGATCGATTATATAAATATCTATAACCATAACGTATCTAATTTATTTAAAATTGCTTTCCTCGCCATTTGTGAGTTATAATTCTACATTAGCAGCAAGATTTGATATTTATGAACATATATATGAGATTTTTAATATATATATATATATATATATATATATATATATGAGGAGGGACCCATTGACTCTATGAGTAACTCTATTGACTTACTCCAAATCTTATCCCCTAATATTGCTGCCCAACATGGTTGGTCTAACATATGGTTAGAAAGTGACTCTTCCAGTGCGCTTCTTGTGTTCAAAAATTTATCGTTGGTGCCTATTCTTCTTCGGAACCGGTGGCATAATGCCCGTGCTCTTAATGTTCAGGTTCTTTCCTCTCATATTTACAAAGAAGACAACATCTGTGCCGACAGATTAGCACACTACGGTCACTCAGTTGTTGGGGAAGTGTGGTTGTCAACTTTACCGTCAGAGTTTCAGCAGGATTTTTTCGCGGACCTATGTGGTATGCCTCGGTTTAGATATCCGTAGGTGGATGTTTATGCTTATCTTTGGTTTTTTGTGTTTCTGTTTTTTATTTTCTTTTTCTGTGGGTTTTGGCATAGTCCCCCCTCTTGTATCTTTTTTTCCATTTTTTTAATTAATTTTGAGTTTGATGGTGCGGAATGGGAGTTCATCGGGGTTTGTTGCGCTAAAAACACACTTAGAGCAAGTGTACTCTATCGCAGAAGTAGTATAAAAGATTATCGTATCCACAGGGATTAATTAACAAGTACCAAACTAATTAAGATTAATTTATTATTTAGACGAACAAGTAATAGAATGGTTTCGGTAACTAAAGAAAAAGTAATGACGAAGGATAAAAATGTGAAGATGTAATCAATAAAGAGAGGTCTAGGGTCACGATTTCACTTGCAAGTTTCGATTCCCTAATGTCTAGTTCTAATCAAATTCCTATTTTCATTCAATCACCAATCCCTTTACTAAAACTATTAATCCGTTTGGTCATTCGTGATTAATATTCTTTCTCCTAAGTTAACACTTCGTTTGATCATTCAAAGAGTTGAAACTCAAGAAAAGCATAAAGAACAAAAAGGTTGAATGATTGGAAGACTAAAACTAAGGTTTGATCATGCAATAATTCTAGTCTCAATTGTTCTATAGGTCCACCAATTAATTGCAGTACGATCGCTGATCAATTAACTGATTGTTAACATGCAAAGGTTTGGTCATTCCTAATCATGTGATAAAATCAATAGAACAATTTAATTGGAATAGAAATAGAAATTATAATTAATAAACTAGAACATGACAAGGTATCTCAACATACAAGATTCACCTAAGACCCTAGAGACTAATTTAGCTATCCATAATCAAAAACAACACTAAAATAGAGATAGAATTCATGAAATTAAGAACAAGAAATAACCTAAAAGAAAGGAAAATTCTTGCTCCAAGACTCGAATCTTCAATTTCTATCTCCAAAGCTCTTCTCTTTGTTGCATGTAGTGTCTGTGTAGTGTGTCGTGAGTCTGCTCCCCCCAAAAAAAGAACTGTCTTCCTTTGATCTGTGATGCTCTATATATAGCCCTGTAAAATTCTGATTCACCGCCCCAAAATTCCTTCAACGTTAAGGATTTACTTCTTTCTATCACCGCCTCTTCCAATTTCCTTCATATCTAAGTCTTTTGTAAACCTCCTCTTTGTTTTGTCTCTTGCGCTACCTCTCTTTCTTTCTTTGTTCTCACCTAACTCATTCTTCTATTGTGCAGCAGCTACTTGTATTTGTTTGGAGGAAGATAATAAGTCTATCTTTTCCTTTTAATTGAGATCACCGCCCCTAACCTCTTGGGTACAACACTGGTGGGCCTGTAGCATTGATTAATCCAGCTTTTCTTGTAATTGTAATACTAGAGAGTAAAGAGTATGTCTTTGATGATTTTTCACTTCTATTATATAATATATATATTTTTTATATTCTACAAAATAAAATAAAAATAGTTAAGTATCTAAATAATAATAATACTAAATGTAATAAATTATATCCAAAATATTAATATAAATTACACAATTAAGTGGTTTATCAGGGTTCCAACCTAGTTGGGATGTCGTTGCTTCTTCTTGATGTATATCATTTCTTCTGCTTTACCTAAAAAAATAATGGTCAAAGTTAATTAATATTCATCTCATGTGATCCCTAAATTATACTCTCCCATACTATTTCTCTACCATGCCTTTGTTTTGCTTTCTTCCATTGATGAAAAAAATCTAAACTTGCTCTCATGTATCGATTCACTCAGCCATATTTTGGAGCCTATCACTCACTACTATTAATGAATTCTAGTATTCACCTTTAAATTTATTCTTTTGTTTTTGGCTTAAATATGAAAATTATCCTGCAAATATCTGATATTTTGGTTTTCGTCCCTGTAAAAATATTTTTTTGGTTTTAGTCACTGCAAATATAAAAAATTTGGTTTTGGTCCTTGGTATTTTGTTTTAGTCCTTGTAAAATTGACTCATATTGGATTTAATTTGGTCCTTGTAATATGTAGAATATTTGATTTAGTCCCTCAAAATGAGGACTAAAATAAATATTATAGGGACCAATTTCAATATGAAATGACTTTACAGGATTAAAACAAAATACAAAGGATCAAAATTAAATATTCTATATTTGCAGGGACTAAAACCAAAAAAATATTTATATGGGGACTAAATCCAAAACGCCAGATATTTACAGGGACCATTTCCATATTTAAGTCTTACGATTTTTCCTAATTTCTCTCCATTGAGAAGGGGTAGTACTCTAAATCTTCTGCCATTAAATTAAACCTTGAATGTCTTGAAATCATCATATGTCTATAATATTATCTCAGCAATAATTTTTTATTTGATCCGATTGAGGAGTGTGATATTGATTGAATCAGATTTCATTGATAAAAAACTGAATTAGATTTTTGACTATTCATAAAGCTAATATTGGATCTGATTGTAACGTGTCTTAATCATTACTTTTACAAAATTATGAATAAATTATATGTTCGTAATGATTTATGATTCTTTGAAATTGAATGAATACACATGTTTATAGGAATACACATGATTTATGATTCTTTGAAATTGAAAATGATTTATGATTTTTTGAAATTGAAATAATACAATCTGCATATAGTGTTTCTCACTCGTGCATTCTAATGAGTTGTTTAGAGAGAAGGTGTAGAAAAATCTTACCATAGGAATTAGTTGTAATTAATCACAACCATTAATTATTATTAACGTCATAATTCTCTCATATGATGATCCATCGGTCTTCATCATTATTATCAACGAATCATAAATATGATGATCCAATCAATTGTAGACTCTCTCATAACTCCTAACGTCATGATGAAATGTTTAGTTTTTTTGACGTCATTTGCTTATTTTTTTATATTAAAAATAAAAATTATAAATTTATAATTATGGGTTAATGCAGCAAATGAGGGTACATTTGAATTTTAAGTCAAGATTTTTTTTTAATTTCGTATAAACACTAAGACCTAAATAGTTGCTAAGAAAAAAAAAACCTTTTGGTTCAAAAAAATTAATTTGAAAATTTAGTCTCTATCTAATTATTTTAAGATTTTTCATATTTTTGCATAATTGTCGTCTTTTTTGCTTATTATTTTCAATGACGTAGTTATATCTTTTTTATTATTATCAAAGAAATAACTGTCTCTTTAATTATTGTGAATGATCGAAGTTTGCACATATAAGTAAACTTCAAGACTCATTAAATATATGTTTTCATTATTTGCATAAATTGTGGTATGTAGTATAAAAAAAATACTTGAGAATACAGTAATGGAAATAAATGTTGAGATTTTAAAATAGAAAGACTCGTTAAAATTATTGATGATCATATTGATTGTTTGTTAGTTGGATTTTTTCATCAATTAAAATGTTTCTGAAGTAAATGTCTCTGACCAACAAATTAATATGAGATGGAGGCAAAAATCATAGACAGTTAAAACCTACATTTTTAGCAACTAATATTTTCTTTTTTTAAAACCGATATCTCTAACTCTATCTCTATCTTTATAATAAACATTTTACGTTTATTATAAAGATAGAGATATCGGTTTTTATTATATTTACAAATGAACTATAGATTAAGTTAATGCGTGTAAAGAAATTCAATTCATTTTACGTAGGTATTCAAGGGCACAGATGCCACTGACATTAAGTTTATTTGAGAGGAATTGGATTTGGTTTTCTTAAGCAAGGTTTGAACCTAGTGAATGAAAATAATGAAGCTTCACTAAATGTAGTTCACACCAATAATATGCTTAAAATTGAAAGATACCTTAAAAGCATATACAAAGGAACTCCGCCACTTAGATCTCTTAATTAAATAAAGGGTACTGCTAACCGGTATCCCTGGGGCACGGGTTAAACATACCATAAAAGGGAATTATTATCATAAAAGGAAACTGTTTCTGACTTTATTATCAATTAATTACACAATTTCAATGCATTAACTACTATATAATTTCCTTTTTCATATCTTTAACCTGTGCCCCGGGGGCACCGGTTAGCATTTTCCTTAAATAAAATCAAGAGGTTCCTGTACAGTACTACAGACATAAATGGTGCTAATACATTCCCTTTATGTAACTAACCCCCGAATCCAAAATCTTTTCAAAATGGGGTAGTTTGAACTTTTTTTCTTCCCCTTTTTCTAAAAAAATTAAATGTTCAGTCGTGAAATAAAAAGTGAGTCAAAAGCTAATCAAATAGCCTTGATCTCTGAAAAATGACGCGACAATACATATAATAGAGCTTAGAACAATATGCATTATTAATTTAGGTTCTGCATTGTTTGATGCTTCTATAGTCAAGAAGAACAAAGAAAGTAAAACTGAACCAAGAAACTTATGTCCTTCAACCCTAAGAGACGATCCCATATTACAACCTCAAGAAATTTAGTTTGGTTTGGTGAAAATTTCTATAATCATGAATTTTGATGACATTGCTGCACAAATTTGGACAAATCTCTATACCATAAACAATGCTATGATCAAGAAAACTTCTATATCACAACCATTTCATCAACTCCTAAAAAGAAACCTCAAATACACACTATAATCCTAAGTTAAAAAAAAAAAAAAAAAAAAAAAAAAACATCTTTCTTCAAAAGGGAGATTAGTCATTAAAATTGATGCTATTTAACCAACCTCACCATGGTTTTTAAAGAAGAATTTCTGTTTTCATGAATCCATATTTTCACTAAGAAACAAAATGTACAGAATGTCCATAGCTACTTATGATAGCGAATTTCTATGATTTTAACATTAGAAAGCAGACCAAATCATTATTTTTTTTTAAAAACTCTCCTACAAAGTGACATTTTACTATCAATGGAAAATGATGTTAACATTGTTACCACACAAATAAGAAATCTGGATATGAAAATCAAAGAAATAACTCAGGCCAAACAGCACCTTAATAGTTACATTTAACTTAGGATCTTATTAAATAAACAGTAAACACTTATTTGAGCTTTTTACTCAAACACACAAAGCAGTATTAATCCCTTACTTGGTCGGCAAGTAACTCAGGCCTAGCTGTTGCAACTCTAGGTTGCTTCTCAACAATCCCATGAGCAATTTCTTTCATCCTCAAACTAACTCAAGTCAGTTCAAAGATAGACCAAAAAAACACCAATATTAACAAAATCCATCATGAATGAATACATGAAAGAAGCAAAATCAACCATTTTCTCAAGGCAGTAATCACGTCATTCTTAGTCACCTATAGAATGTAAGCAGCACTCTTCTAATGACGGAATAGGCACGAGAATTGTGTACAAAAACATAATTAACTTCTTATATATCTCTATAATCTAACCTTTCTATCTCGACCAAAAACAACTCCACGCGCTATTTCTCTCATCGTCATTAAGGAGTGAACTTGCTGGTCATCTAAATTCACCAAAGACATTGAATTGATTCCTTCCAAAATCTTATAATACTCACTCTTAATTATCTCTTTGTGATGCTCCATAACTAAAAAAACGGCAAATGTAACGACCCAGATACTCAAATTATCATTGACGAAGCTTCTGGTTGGTTCTTTCTTTTTCGTGAAAAAAATTCTTGCAAAAACACTGATTATTTTCTATATACATAAATGTCCAAGATGCCAAACATAACAAATCAAATACTCCAATTGGCCTAATGGAATAAAACTTTTCTTGTCTAAGCTGCTCAACTTATTCAATTGTTCAATCATATCATATTTTCTAATGCCTCTCTAAAAAGTACTTCTTTGATGCTGCTATCTCATGCCAAACACAATAAACTGAGAAGCAAAAGAAAAAATAGCATCGCATCCTTAGGAAGGAAGGTCTAGAAAAGTTAAAGTCAACTGTTTGGAATAAACATGAATCTAAATTGAAAAAAGAAGGTTGAAGATGATGAATAACTGATACACATTGAATCCAAGATTGAGTTAAACTATTATGCAGAAAATTTCTTCCATTGATAAAAAAACACAATAGACCTACAAATTTTTTGTTCTTAATCATTTTGACCTCAACTATTTCCGTCGACAAATAAAAAATACTATGCTATATCTGATTAAAATCTAAGATGGAGTCATACCTGTTGGTTCTTAGATAGCTTTTGCTGGTCAATGTTATGGTAGTAGAACCATAGCTTCCACTTGCATACTAAATCACACGGACCAACCATTACATATTCTTCGCAACTCAAACTCGAATAACTACCCATTCCATTGCCACATTAGAATGAAAGAACAATGAAGCATCTGTGTCCACAAGTTTTAAGTAGTTTTAAGCAGTAAAAGAAGCTTCAACCATGCCAAATGCTCTTATAGTGACTACTCCAAGCGATGTCTTGGCTGCAAAATTCATGACAGGAGCTTTGGTGGTTCCGTTGATCCGTTCCGTTGATCCGCATTAGTTCCCTTGAAGAAGTTTGATAATATTGTTTTTAGGAAGAAAAAAAATATATAAAGAAGATATAAGAACTTAAAGCTCAATAATTCAACGATGGAAAGAAAATCAGATTATGAAATCAAGAAAAATTGTAAAGTGGATAACAAACCTGAATATATATTGATGCAACCATTGCAGGAACAGAAACAATAAGAACTTGCCATGTGACTGAAACCATTATACAAATTATCACCAAAATTTCAATTACCACAGATGCTACAAAGGTGATGGAAAAAGATATATCAAAGTCCAAAATACTCAAATCTGATGACGCCTGCACAAGAGAGAATTTCTGCAAACATGCAACCCAAAATAAGTATATGAATTCAAAATTTCTAATTCAACAGTGAAACACAAAATTAGGGCACAAAACTAATTCAAAATCAAATTAAATTCATATCAAACATAACCCTAATGAAATTCAACAACAATTTCACACCACAAGTGAAATAAATATAAGTACATGAATTAAAAGAAACAATGATTTCTTAGCTACACAAACTTCACAGTCACATAAAAGAAACAATGATTTCTAAAAAAAAAATACCTTCATGATACCTCCTGAAATCTATCCACCAGAACTCATCCTTCATAAAATTCAACCATTTAGAAATATGATTACATGAAAGAATGCATTATAAAAAAACCCTTTTTAAAATTCCAGCCACAATCCAAAAAAAAAAAAATACATAAATAAATAAAAGCATGCAAAGATGATACCTTCAACAATCTATCTATCACAACTCATCCTTCATGAATAGAGATTTCCCACCAGCAGCTTCTCCTATCACTTTACTTCTACAGATAAAAACCAAAATCAAAAGCATCAAACCTAAAATTATCAATTTCAGTAAAACAAATCAAAAGGTAGGAGAATTTAATTAAACCCTAATTATCTGGAATGAATGAATTGAAAGATTGAAGGATGGGGTTAGGGTTCAGTTTGGACAGAACAGGAAGAGGAGAAGAGGATAAAGTCTTGATTGATGATTAATCCATCATGAGGGTTTCAAAAATGAGTTTGCATGATGATTTTCATGGGGTTTGGGTGAGTTATAATAGTTATAATAGTTGTCAAGTTCTAATATTTTTACTATATTGTCTCGATCATTAGATCGTTTTGACCAAAGCTAGACTATTGATTCATCTTCTATTTGGTAAGATGTGACATAATTTGAGTTTGAACTTTAAGAAAAACTTAGAAAGTAATAAAATGAAAGATGGAATCTGAGAAACAAGTTAATGAAGATGTGACACATATGATGAGCATACTTGGACAAATTCAAATTTCAAAATATGGTCACTGATAATATTATAGAACAAACCTTTGATGTTAATATGTATAAAAAGTCAAACACAACTATGTAGGTGATGAGATTTTTGCACATTATTTATGTTTAAGGCAATCTACACTTGATTATAAAGCATTTTATAATACGTAGTAAGCCTAGTTATTACTAGAACTTTTAACTTTTCCTACGGATTTACCTGCGAATTTTTGTGTAAATTCCACAGACACATTTTCTGCAGATTCTGCTAAGAATTTAGGTTCCCAGATGAGGTAATACCATAGGATTTTAGGATCCGCAGGAAAGATATATCCACATGAAACGTGAAATTATTTGCAGGAAGGAAGTAATGTTTTGCAATAAATATTTTTGCCCAGGCTCAATGAAATTTCTGACTCCACCACTGAATAGTGGTTTCGAGAATAAAATTGTGCAACCAGACAGTGGTGGTGCTAAATTCCAAACCGCATGCGAAGGTCATTATCCATTTCCACCAGTGATGATGCGCTGAAACGCTCTAGGAGCCTTCTTGGCAACCCTGCTTCTGAAGATTTCTTTGATGGAGGAGATTTCTTTGACACAATCATTTCCTTTGCAGCATTAAGTCATGATATCTTGAAAGAAGTACTAGCATGATTGTTGAGAAATTTAATCTTGTTGGAACAATATTTTATAGAATTATGTCACTGAGATTCAAAGAGTCCTGTGAGCACAGCTCACTTGGTAGAACAATACATTATTATATGCAGGGTTGGGATTCGAACCCCGGACACTCCATTTATCCACCTTATAAGGTGAATTTCAGCCACTAGGCTACCTTAAAAAAAAAAATCCAAAGAATAGTTAACTTTTATTAAAGATTGCCTCCAAATATTGTAATCATTCTAACCGAACTTTCTCCAAGCTTTGATAATATTTCTATCCCTTGTTCTAATAGTTTGAAATCAATCTCAAATTTCACCCATTATTATAGATTAAAGGTGCAGAATATCAAATGAATACTATGTAAAAAAATTCATAGAATAGAAGAAGAACTGGTAATCTTTCAGTTAATAAAATGAGATAGTGGCTAGCAGCTTTGATTAATTATTTTTTAACAATGATAAATGGTTTGTTAATTTTCTTAATAAATGTAAATTATTTTTTTTTTTTAAAAGGATTTGCTAATACATCGTAAATAATGATATCCCACAAATTTGTATTTTTTACGCTCTTAGAGTGCAGTTGATCAGCTAAAGAGTAAGAACTGGACAAATCAACTCAACATAAGATAGAACATCACACGATAAACTTTTATGATATTGAATAATTTTATGTCTTATACGATTTTTGGTGGATAAGTTATTTTGGTACTTTAGATAATTTGCACTTGAGACAAAAAGTTCTATTGTGCTTTAGTGAATGACAAAAATTTCAGTTTTTGTCTTGTCTCTTACCCCTAGCTTATCATGTCCCTTAGATAGTATTACAAATCAAACATTGTACAACTCCAATTGTGTATGTGTCTTTACCAAATGTTTATAAGGCAAAACAATATTGGACAACCATTTATTTTATTGAACAATTTTTTTTTTCTTTTACGATGTTTGGTGGACAAAACACTAATTTTATATTTTAAACAACTTGTACTTGTTACAAATTTGTGTTGCGATTTAACTGGTATACCTTAACAATTTAATGTAGATTAAATTTTAAAATGGGATAAAAAAAGAACAAAATTTTAAAATGACAAATGTTACTAATAAGTGTTAAATCAATTAGTTTCTCTCATTTATTCATATTTGAATCCAAAATTCAAACTCCTTATCTTTTAAATCCAACCGCTTCCTTGCAAAAGCTTAGCGCTTTCATAAGCACCAATCCATTTATTTATTACTTTGCTCATATAATTAAAACGGTTTCGGCAAGCAATTACATCACGCGGAGGATCGAATGAGCAATGCTCATTACAATACTCAGCAATTTTACCCCAATATGATTCACTTGTCTGGTTTCTCCCGACAACACTGCTTGTTCCAAATTTTATCCATCCACTAATTAACACCAGATTTTGTTCAGTGCTCCATCCTGGTTGCTGATTTCTCTTGCTCCTAGGAGTTGTATCCTCTGAAATTGGAATGAGTTCATTAGCTCTTGTCATTCCACCACGATTTATTTGTGTTGAATATTCAGGATATTCACCAACACTCAGAAAATTTTCGTTCACCATTGACATATAACCATTAAATGGTGGTGTTTGAGATTGATATCCCATCATAGATCTATGATATGGATTAAAGTTGTTTGGAAAAGAGGATGGTGATTGAAATTTGATGCAAAACCAAAATTAGGCATGTTTTGAGGATGTTGATTGGGAAATTGATTTGGATTTTGAGGATTTGAGTTGGGAAATTGATTTGGGTTTTGAAGATGTTGGTTGGGAAATTGATTTGGGTGTTGATAATTGTTGGAATTTTGATAGCTAAATGGGTAATCAGAAGAATTTTGGGTGTTAAATTGATTATTATTGGGATCCATTTCACTAAACAAAGACTAAAACTTCAAAAGAAATGCTAAATTAAGAGAGTGAAAAATATGGTTTTTTTTTTTCTGTGTCCAAATCAAATGATCCAAGTCTCTATTTATAGAGAGAAAAAAATCACGAATTTTGGTGAAAAAAAAATCATTTGCAATGAAATAATTGAGTCCAAATTATTAAGAAGATAAAAATCCAAGCAGCCAATCGTAACAAGCCACGTGTCACAGCCTTTATCCATTTCTCTTTCTCTCTCCGCGTTCTGCAACTCCCACGCGCCCTGTCAACGCGTGCATCACACGCGCCAAGATCAACGGCCAGAAAAGCAACGCATGGCATACGTGGCAGGCTTTCCACTTATTGAATTTGTTCATCATCTCTCTCCTCTTTCCTCATTTTCAACAAGCTTCTCCAATGGTTTCAACTATTGAATTTTGCTTTCAATAACCCCATTGGGAGTGGTCTTAGTTGGTAGATCGAATATTGGCAGGGGTGGAGCCACCCCAGCTAGCTTGGGCACTAGTCCAGGCTCAGCTCCAACTTTCTTTGTAGCAACCCCAGTTATTACTAGAACTTTTAACTTTTCCTGTGGATTTACCTGCGAATTTTTGTGTAAATTCCGCAGAAAACACATGTTCTGCAGATTTTGCTAAGAATTTAGGTTCCCAGGTGAGATAATACCATAGGATTTTAGGATCCACAGGAAACGTGAAATTATTCGCAGGAAGGAAGTAATGTTTTGCAATAAATATTTTTGTCCAGGCTCTATGAAATTTCTAGCTCCACCACTAAATAGTGGTTTTGAGAATAAAATTGTGCAACCAGACAGTGGTGGTGCTAAATTCCAAAAATTAAGCCATGATATCTTGAAAGAAGTACTGGCATGATTGTTGAGAAATTTAATCTTGTTGGAACAATATTTTATAGAATTATGTCACGGAGATTCAAAGAGTCCCGTAAGCATAGTTCACTTGGTAGAACAATGCATTATTATATGCACGGATCGGAGTTCGAATCTTCCGAGCATCCCATTTATCCACCTTATAAGGTGAATTTCAGCCACTAGACTACCTTAAAAAAAAAAAAAATCCAAAGAATAGTTAACTTTTATTAAAGATTGCCTCCAAATATAGTAATCATTCTGCCCGAACTTTCTCCAAGCTTTGATAATATTTCTATCCCTTGTTCTAATAGTTTGAAATCAATCTCAAATTTCACCCATTATTATAGATTAAAGGTGCAGAATATCAAATGAATACTATGTAAAAAAATTCATAGAATAGAAGAAGAACTAGTAAGCTTTCAATTAATAAAATGAGATAGCGGCTAGCAGCTTTGATTAATTATTTTTTAACAATGATAAATGTTTTGTAAATTTTCTAAATAAATGTAACTTATTTAGTTTTTAAAAAAGGATTTGCTAATACATCGTAAATGATATCCCACAAATTTGTATTTTTTACACTCTTAGAGTGCAGTTGATCAGCTAAAGAGTAAGAACTGGACAAAACAATCCAACATAAGATAGAACATCATACGATAAACTTTTATGATATTGAATAATTTTATGTCTTATACGATTTTTGATGGATAAGTTATTTTGGTACTTTAGACAATTTGCACTTGAGACAAAAAGTTGTATTGTGCTTTAGTGAATGACAAAATTTTTGGTTTTTGTCTTGTCTCTTGCCCCCAGTTTGTCATGTCCCTTGTATAGTTTTACAATTCAAACATTGTACAACTCCAATTGTGCATGTGTCTTTACAAAATGTTTATAAGGAAAAACAATACTGGATAACTATTTATTTTATTGAACAATTTTTTTTTCTTTTACGATGTTTGGTGGATAAAAGGCTAATTTTGTTTTAAACAACCTGTACTTGTGACAAATTTGTGTTGCGATTTAACTGGTATACCTTAACAATTTAATGTAGATTAAATTTTAAAATGGGATAAAAAAAAGAACAAAATTTTAAAATGACAAATGTTACTAATAAGTGTTAAATCGATTAGTTTCTCTCATTTATTCATATTTGAATCCAGAAATTCAAACTCCTTATCTTTTAGATCAAATCAGTTGAGTTACCCAACCCTTTAATAAGAACAAATTTATTAACTCCAAAGACTTGGTCTAGTGGTAAAAAGACAGGTCTTGAATTCGAGAGAACCCGAGTTCGAGCCCCGCTAGTGCCTTTGGAGGGAGGTAAATGTAATTACCTTTGTAAGTGCTCTTTGAGCCCGAAGGTCTACCCTGCCTTGGACTGGGGCACCATCCCCTCACCTAAAATTTTGTAACAAAAAAAAAAAACAAATTTATTTTAAAATAGAATTTAATAAAAAATTAAATACGAAAAATAGATAAAATAAATTATTCATTTTTTTTAGATTTTAAAATTAATTACTTAATTTCAAATTAGATTTTAAGAAGGGACAACTCTTAGGTAGACTTTACTAATCTTTCCATCACCCCCTTTTTTTTTTAGGGTAAACATAAAAAAATTTAAAGTAGTATTTTTGAATTAAATTTATTGAAAAATTATTTAATATTTTTAAATGAAATAAAATGAAAAAAAGAAACCGAAAGGCGAAAGGTCAGTTCATGAATACCTAAAGCCCTACTCTTGACAGATCAAATAAACAAAACACTTAATTTTCATCTTCTCCCCTGCGGCTTGGCTTAATTTCAACCATAAGCTTCTTTTTATTCATTGCTTAATTGCTTAATTGCTATCTCTCTTTCTTTCAACCATAAGGTCAGTACATGTATGCTATCTCTCTTTCTTCATTGCTTAATTGTGTTACTTTAATTATGCAAATATGAGCTTCTTTTTATTCTATGTCAATTGTATTGTTTGATGTAGTTATTTTTATAGAACACTTAGAACAATTATTTTTATCTGATACATTAATTATGCAAATATGAGCTTCTTTTTATTCTATGTCAATTGTATTGTTTGATGTAGTTATTTTTATTAGAAATCAGTAGTCTTGTCAAATATTGGCTTTATGCTAAAAAAATTCTGCATTTCTAGATTCACAAATAGAATTATGATTCAAACATAAGAATCTATATGCAGCACTGTTTTGAGCATCTCCATAATTCATAAGGAGTCTTGTCTAGCTTCTTATGCCGTACTCTATTTAGTATATAACATGCAAACAATATCGCTTTCCCCGCACATATTGTTAGGCATACCTGAACTTAAAAGCATAGCATTCATCATTTCTTTTAGTGTTCGATTTTAGAAGGTAAACTTTCGTGCCACAAATCAATAGATTCAACAATATAAGCACAACCAGCGGAAGAATTATTATTTGATTGATGAAATAGAAATGATATCATGACTTTATCAGATTCAAAAACTAGTTTTAGACCAGCTCTATACAAAACATCACTCAAAGATAAAAAATTTCCAGAAGTAAGTTTAAGCATCCTAAAATTGGTGGGAAAGATCTTTGTTAGCGCAAAGATGTTTGAAGGCAACAATATCCGGTCCACTTTGTTGTCGACAAGATTTTCCTCTACTACTACATCACCGATCACTTCTTCCATTTCTACCAGATTCTTTTGTTGTCCCTGTCTCAAATTGCAATGATTTGTCCACAAACATAGCAAGTGATTTTGCTTTTCTGAATCTTTTTGTCATCTTTCTTGAAACCTGTTTGTTTCTTCTGCTGTACTTTTTTTTGAATTTTTTCACTTTTCCTTTGAATCTGTTTTGATCAGCAAACTCAACAAAATTAGCTGGTTATAGCGCGTAGCGGAATTTGAATAAATCACTACTACTTTGTGATATACCTACCCAAATTTTTTTTTTTTAAAAGCTAAATTAACCCACCCAAATTGACATAAGAGAGAATCGAACTTTAGACTTCGAGAAGCAGCACACTCCCTGGTCCCAAGCTAATACCACCACGCCAACCCAAGCAAGTTTATTTTGAATTTTACATGATGTAGTAGTATTAATCAATTGAATCAAAGAGATGTTCAAGTTTATAATACTTGATAAATATTAAGACATGAGAGTTTTAAGGAATATCATAGGTAAATGAATATATATGTGGCGAATAGGAACTAGAATTTTAAAAGGAAACCGACAAGAATAGAAGTATATTGTGAAATGATTGAAAATTGAATTGTTCAATCATTTTAGGAATATGTATGTTGTGCTCACACTGTTTTGTCTGGACTATTCTACTTAGGTACAATCTTTAGAATTAGTGGACCAATAGTTTAATTAGTGTTTAAGAGAGAGTGTAAGAGAGATTGTCCATAGCATTGCTCTATTTTTGTTTATATTAGACATTTTTTAAAAATCAAATGAATAACGAGATTCATTATCCAATCATTTGTGATTTTGATTTGTGAGTTCTTTTGCACCTGTTATGACATTATGATCAATATTTTAGAGTAACTCATTCAATGCTTAGATTTAGAATTATCTTTGTGTATTTTTTTTAATATATATACACGGTATTGTTTACTTTGTGGTAAATATATTGTTTTTACTATCGTGCCTTAACGACCTCGTTATCTTATTTCGCAGAGTATTAGTCATGTCTTCAAACAATTATGAATACATTTGTCCTAATCATCGTTTGATACGCAACGTATGTTTCACCTTTTTCAACTTATTTATTTTGTTTAATGATAACTCAAATCAATCAATGAGAAAATGACTCTTTAATTTTTTTTTCTTTGTGAATTTTAGCTTGGAGGAAATGGCACAATGGTGACAATCCAATACTCGGGTGTAAAACTTGTGTCAATTCGGAGGTTTCATTGGGTGAAAGGCGAGAGACGTCCTTCTAAAGGTAAATTGAATTGTCTCTTATACGTTCTCTTGCCCGCTTGTACTTCTTGTGCAAGTTTTGGGTCTCTAAATAATATTTTTCCATTTAAACAAAAAAAGTACACATTAAAGCGAATTAGGCTCACTTTCGAAGTTACTCTATTTTAATCTAATGCATATATGAAACAAATTTAAACAAATTAGGAGGAATGTTAATTACAATACATACTAAAAGAATATCATAGAATTTAAGTTTACAATATATTGGTAAGATTTTGTAAATATCAAATCTTGCTCCCAAACAAATTGTCCTTCAAAATGTTAACAAAACCATCTAGAAGACCTCAAACACTCAAAAGTAACAAGACACCCAAGTTAGAAATTACATACTTAATTTACAAATCTTTGGCTATAAAGATTGTATAAAAGGGCTTAGTGACGAGGTAAACAAAAAGTAATTTCAAAAGTAGGTGTGTTTTTACCTACACATTCTTGTCTTTATTTATAATTTTACTTATCGTAAACAACACGTAATGATGTTTCTATTATTATTAAAGATTGTTTCGGAATTCTATTTTTTTCGCGTCAGGAATAAGTTTGACAGTGCAGCAGTGGTTAAACTTAAAGAAAAATATGGATGCGATTGAAAAGGCCTATCATGAAAGGAGTGCATATTCAGAATCCGATCCCGACGACGAAATCGTTGTCTGTGATCTTGGTTCCTCAAAAGATGGACACAAGATGGTTTGCGTGAAGTCTTGGAAGAAACAGATTCGGATCGACATTCGCGAATGTTACTTTGAAGATGGCATCCGGAAGAATGGCAGAAAAGGTATTTCAATTCATTTTCTCAGTTTTCTCCTCAATTACTTGTTTGTGATGAATCTGTCAAGAAGGGCGTCTTCGTTGTTTATGAAATTTTATGATGGGTTGTGTATTTATTTTTATATCAGGTGATTGATGAAATATTTAATAGAATAGATTGTGATTATTAGTAACTGTTTGCTCGTTGAACATACTCTAAATGTTGTCTATGTTGTTAGTAGCGTGCTATGGCGGTGTGGCATAGTCACACATCCCCCACTGTCCCACCCAAGGCCCTCGAAGCGCCTTTCTCAGTTTCACTCGGTGCTATTTGAGATTAACAATATAGGTAGTAGTAGTGCATGATATGCTTGGTGCTCTATCCATATGTACTATATGTGCTAATATGATGTCTTACTAGTTGGATGAGGTCATGTTGAATTGAAATGAAGAATTTGCAATGAAATTTTATACTTGTTTTCAGGTATCTCATTACCCATGAAGCGGTGGATTAAGCTTCGCAGCTGCATTCGACAAATAGACAATGCAGTGGACAAAGAACTTAGGAAACTTAGGAAATTGCAGAAGCATTAGTCCACATATCGAATTTGATTTGGACTGAGAAAGTAGAACTGATTATAGTAAAATGACCAAGTTCTGCAAACATAGCTTCGGCTTCTGGTGAGACACAAAAATGACATAATGATTCAACTTAGTAACTTACTTTAAATTTCAGCTTCTAGTTAGTCAAAAGTCCTTAAATTTAAAGTTATAAGGGTAAATCATTTTTGAAAAGGTCCTGCCATGTGCAGTCCACATCTTCATTAACTTGATTCTCAGATTCCATCTTTCATTTTATTACTTTGTAAGTTTTTCTTACAGTTCAAACTTAAATTATGTAACATCTTACCAGATACTAGTGAATATTCAAGAGAGAAAAAGTTTTGATACTATTATAACTTCAAGTGTATATATCTAGCGCTCAGTTTTGAAACTATTAGAACTTGATCCATAATGAAAGAATGCAAGTGCATATAACTTACAACTAACAGCAATTCAGTGTAACCAACCACTTAATAACTGAACAGCAATTTAACTTACTTCAAAACAGAAACATGCAATGGCAGATGATTTATCTAGTATTCTCAAGCAAGAAGAACTTATATGGTTTCAAAGATCTAGAGCGAAATGGCTTACGGATGCAATCGTAATACGCGATATTACTGTCTTAAGACAATCACTCGTAGAAGAAAGAATAAGATTTTAGTTCTTAGAGAAGAGAATGGGAAATGGGTGGAGGATGAGAACCAAGTTAGGCTTATGGTTAATACCTTCTATATCAATCTTTTCACTACCGAAGAGCCTGGTTCCAAACTAAGTTTACATTTCCCATAATTGACACAAAGTTGTTAGAAAAAATGAGGCAGCCCATAAAAGATAAAGAAGTTCAAGATGCCGTGTTTAGCATGGGACCATGGAGGCTCCGGGTCCGGATGACTTTCCTGCCGGTTTTTACCAGCCAACTTGGGACATAGTCGGAAAGAATACTTGTGATTTTGTGAGGAAAGCGTGGCAAGACCCTTACGTTTCTAAAAAAATATCAATTATTCTAATATTTATTTAATTTCAAAGGGCAATCGACCAGAGTTTGTTAATCAATTTCGGCCCATATCTCTGACAAGTTTTGTTCCTAGTATAAGTATTCATGAAAATATCGAAGTTGCTCAAGAAATGGCTCATAGTATGAATAAGATGACAGGAAGCATTGGTTATTTTGCTATAAAAGTGGACCTTAACAAGGTTTATGATATGTTAAAGTGGTCCTTTATTCATCACATTCTGAACGAAGTTGGATTGTCTTGACAGTTTAATTAAGGTGGCAATGGAGGGAGTTACTAGCGTTCAAACTAATGTCAAATGGAATGGTGTGAGAGCAGATTTTTTCAAAACTCAGAGGAGTATAGGACAAGGTGACCCCATGTCCCCTTACCTCTTTGTCCTCTGTATGGATAAGCTGTCGCATATTATTTCGGAAGCGGTATATGATGGGGACTGGATACTGTCACATTTAATGTTTGCAGATGATTTTCTTTTGTTTGGTCAAACCACGGATCGACAAATGCAGTGTATAATGAATATATTGAATAAGTTTTTCTTGCTCTCTGGTCAGAAAGTTAGCATTGAGAAGACTAGCATTTTATTTTCGAATAACGTCCGAACGGAAACCAGAAATCGACTTAGTCAAATATACGCTGGAACTGTGTACGAAAAGAATAAACAGGTTGCACAACTGGAAGTGCTATGTAAGGCCACTGGTTTTGGGACCTGTGAGTTATGTGGTAATGATTATTTGGGTAATTTGGCAGAATTTCAATGAGTGGATCTGGGACCTCAAACACATGCCTCTGGTTCAGATTGTAGGCGCGACACATGATGTGTTTTCAGAATGACAAGCAGTACAAACACATGCAGGGATTTCACCTCTGGACAATCACAAATCTTTAGGCGGTAACAACACGTCAAACACCGCTAATGATTTCATTAATTTTAAAAGGATTTATGTGAAATACAATTGATGGTATGGTCGGACCAGATTTCATTAATTTTTAAAATCGAGGGACTAAATTACTTGGAAGAAACGAGAGAGGACAAAATGACATACACGACACTGACACGTCAAACACAGCTAATGATTTCATTCTTTATCCTGATGAACATGAAAAAGACTACAACACAGGTATAATATATTTCATTAATGTTTTTATTCAGGGCTGCAACTTCTCGAAAGATTTTTGTTTTTTAGGAAGCAACTTCTCTCAAGATGTTCTCCTTTTTTTCTTCATATTATATTATCTTACCTTCTCTTTTGTTTCACTTATTCTATTCTACACCTTTCTTATGATAAACTTCCCCGACTAATTGACACTCTTAGTAATTGTGTTATTATATTTATTTGTCTCTATTCTGAAATTTGATATGTTTGACTTTATAAGATAATATGATTTATGGTTATTGGCCTTCACATAAACTAATTGGTAAAAGCTTCCTTCCATTGATCTATCATGTTTCAGTATTAGAAACACATTTATGTTTTATGTCTAGTCCACAAGTTACACGGTTTAAATATCTTTATAGTATAAAGGGTTGAATGGTTGAAGTGTAGGGGTGTGTTTTATGTGATGCGAAAGCACCTTTTAAGTTAAAGGGAAAAATTTATCGAACAATAGTAAACCTGACAATATTGTACGGGACCGAGTGTTGGGCAGTGTAGAACCAACACGTATAAAGTATACCATTGATGTATTATAAATGACAATATTAGAGAGAGAGGTAACACCTATAGTAGAAAAAATGGTTGAAACTAGACTTAGGTGGTTCGGGCATTGATGAGTAAAACCGCAAGTGCACAGTTCTACTGGTGTAGTAATAAAAGAGTATCGTTCCGACAGGGAGTTATGAATTCAATTGACTTTCAACAATGATTAGAAAAGAGTTTTGGGTTATAAAGTTTGGATTTTTAATTAAAAGAAAATAATAAAAATAAAAAGAGCCTTGGGATTATTGGTTCATCTTAATGACAAACCATTCAAAACCAAACCATAAACCTAAACTTTATATTGGACCTACTTTCTAAAGACAAGTTTCTCTTAAGCCTATCAAAGCTTCTCTCGAAGTCAGTGAGTGTGTTCCTCTAGCAACCACGCCTATTCTCATGGTTGATTGCTATTAGAATCCTTGAAGAACGAAACTTTATATCTCTCTGAAGTAACAATAAACGTCACAAGAAAGGGGGGTTTGAATTGTGACCCTTTTAAAATTTATTCCTGAAACTTAAATAAGTATATAAGCTCAAGAAAATTATTTGTTAGTGTTAAGTGAGTGATAATAAAATATTATAATATTAGGACCAGAGAACTCTGGATAATGAAATAAATAAAACTACCAGAAAGTTCTGGAATAAAATACTGAAATAAATAAAGCAGTAAAGGACCAGAAAACTCTGGATATATATAACTGAAATAAATAAAGCAATAAAGGACCAGAAAACTCTGGAGATATTAAGAATAAAATAAATAGGACCAGAAAGTTTTGGATAATTATTAAGTAGTAGGTTAATTATTTAATTTTAGTTTAAGGACCAGAGCACTCTGGAAAATTAATATAGTTAGTTATAGGTTATATGTGACGGCTAGAAATTAAGAGATGAGAGAAGAGAGAGAACACAAGAGAATTTATCCTGGTTCGCCTAACCGGCTATGTCCAGTCCCCACACTACGTGTGAGATTATCCATTATAGTATCCTGCTATCAGAAACTTCTGAATAGCACTATAATATGTTGATCACACCAAATCAGTCTGTTACACTCTGTATTATCAACCTCAACAAGCTTCTATGATTCTTGATCACACAAGAAAAGTTCTATCTCAAACTATTAAGCCCAATAGACTTGAGATCTAGTTACACTTTGTATGGTGGTGGGTGTTTGTTATCACGATTTTGGGGTATCAAGTCATTAATTAGGCTTGAACGTTTCAATCTTTGATATTCTCTATTTTTTCTTGGGAAGGGCAAAATTGAGAAAACCCTTAGAAACTCTAAGTTCGGGGGTCGTTTTCGTTACGGGAAGGTGTTAGGCACCCGCAACGACTATAGTACTCTATAGGAACCGTTTTCCTAATTTTATGTCTACGCTTTACTTTTATGCTTATTTATTGAAAAGGAAGTTGTTTATGTTAAGAATGGGGGGAGAAAATGTTTGGGATTTTATTTTTATTGGACTTGGAGAGGTTTTGACCTCTTGCCTACATACCCTTTTAAGGGATCAAAATTCCATGTAGTTCTCTTTCAAAAAAGTTTTTGGTGTGTTTGATTGATTTTAATTAGTTTTTTCTGAAAATGGTTTTGAAGAAGAGAAAGAGGCCGTAAAGGCATGAGAGAAAAAAAATGGTGAATGGTTGGTTCAATTATTATTAAAAAAAGGTCTAAGTTGGAATTAGAGTTCATTTGAGTTTGATTAAGAAAATAAAGGGAAAATTCAATGGAGTTTCGACTCCAAGGTTTATTTGGAAAAATTTTCAAGTGATGGAATTTGCTTATTTTGGAAAATTGATATTTTTCTAAGTATTGCGTTTCCTAAGCATACATCTAAAGCGGTAAACATACAACGTGTGTGCGTGTCGGTGCTTGTGTCGGTGTACATCATTAGAGAGTCCATTGTCCGTTACATTTGCCCTAGTTTACATTCTATGGTCTTGCAAGAAATTAAAAAGAGAAATTGAAACTACCTAAAATATTACATGCCATTTTAACATAGAAATGAATAGTAAAAAACCTAAACTATAATAAATGGAGATGAAATGATAGAATGCTTATGAGGTGAATGAAACAAGAAATAAAATGTTAGTAAAATAAGGTGTAAAATGATAGGAAACAAGTAAGGAAATATTGAATGGAATGGCAAAAAGAGAGCAATAAAGTGATAAAATATGCCTAAAACTTGTCATAATACCTAAACATGCACATGACCTATAATTCTCTCATCATAGCAATTTTAAAGGGTTTGATTTTAAGCTATAATGTGAGGATAACAACGACACATTCAAGCCAAGCATTATAACACATTCATAGGGATATTTTACACTTTTTCTTTGACCAAAAAAACACATATTATTGGCAAAAATAAAGGAATGAAAACACACATCACACCAACAGTAAAACACACATATAATCAGGGATATATTCATCATGAAATTGCACATCAATCATTCACATCATATGCCAAAATTTTATGAAGAAAATATGACAAGAAATTCACAAACTTAGACCAAAAAGAACAAATTATCAAGAAAATATCACATATATTTTTTAACATTTTAAACAGGTAGAAATATCACAAAAAAAATGTCAAAAATGCAACAAGAAACATATAGAATTTTTTTAGGAAATTTTTAGAACAAATAGAGGTTCATATAGCAGGAAAATAAGGTGCAGGTAGCAAAAAAACAAGAAAACTCAGAAAAACGAAATGGAAAGGCCCAAGCCCAACACCAATGGATACGGATCTCACAGGGATCGTTGGATTGATCCAGGAAGCCAAACCCTAGATCTAAAGGCTCAGAATGAAGGGAAAGAACCAGAAATAAACCGGACCGGTTCAGTTGTTTATAAAAAGGCTAGGGAACCGGTTTATTTCATTTCCTCCTCTCCTTTCTCTCTCTTCTCTCATCCTAGTGAGAGAAGCTCTCACTTCTCTCTTCTCTCATCCTCGCCGGATTCTGGAAAATGAAGATGATCTTCATCTTCTCCGGTGAAGCTTGCCTCTCCGGCGTGGTGGCCGGCCGCCCAAAGGTGGCGGCGCCGCCGCCGGAGTTGAGCAAGTTTCTCCGATTTCAAATTTTTTTACATATTTGGAAATCCTTTTTTGTTCTGAGCACGAATCTGGCACTGGATTTGTCATGCAAAGCTTGAATCAACGTAGATCTGAGAATCTATTTCACGGTTTTCGAAAATTTTCTTTAAGTTTTTTTTTTAGTTGTTTTTGAATGAAACTGTTAAAACTTCGCAGATCTACATTTGATTCGTCTTCGTTGTTGTTTTTAAGCAAGAAAGATGAGGTTTATGTGTTTACCTGTGGTTTTGATTGGAGATTTTGAGAGGAAATCTTCGGAAAACTTCGATTTGATTCTGTTTGTTGATTTTCTGACTTGAAACCGAAAATAAATCGGTGCTCTTCTTCTTTGCTGGTACCGGTTCAATTCTTCTTCATCTTCTTTCTCTTCTCAGATCCTTCGTGATCGTGCTTGAGTTCGTCACTGATGGTGATGAATTCGCACTGGAATTGCAAAGGAAATGGTTCAATGATGATGATTCAGTGATGAATCACTGAGAACTGTAAAGAAATCAAAGAAAAATTATTGAATTCTGATGAATTTTGATGGATTGGTGAATTAGGGTTTTTGAATGTTCTTGGTGATTTTCTGTTTTGATCTAACTGAATGGAGAGAGAAACTGTGATTCTGTTTTTGGTGATGTGTCACTGATTCTGTGGATCTCTTTTTTTTTACTTGTGCATTGAATGAGCCTTTTATAGGCTGCCAAGTGTGCCTGGAATCCAATGAAAAGGTGACATCTATCCTGGATAAAAATGGCTCGGCCTTGGGCTAAAAAATGAACTTGGGACCTTTCTGCAAAAAAAGAAACTTGAAGGACTAAACAGCAAATGAGAAAAAAGGACTAAAAAGCAAATTTAAAAAGTTTTGGACCAAAATGCAATTCTGGAAACGGTTTGAGGGACCAGAATGCAATTAAAAATAAAATTGGACTAAAATTGGTAAATTGGAAAAAACGTAAAGTGAAGCCTAAAATTAAAATCAACAAAAGGACTAAAATGAACCAATTACTGACATGAGGTATTTTAAAATACCTCCCTGTCGAAATTTCAACAGGAAAAGACTAAAATGCCCCCTAGGGACTAAATTGACTCATACTGACTCAGATGCAATTTTTGAAATGGTTTTTTAAACAAAGACTCAACAGTGATTTGTACAGACAAGTTGAAAAGACTCAGAGACAATCACAAGGACTAAAATGGGTTCCACTGCAGGAAATGACCAAAATACCCTTTTTGTATGATTTTCTGAAATAATCATGCAAGAAAAGCAATGCAATGATTCAGAGAGTTTTCAAATGACTTGTAATGTAAGAAAGACACTTTGGATAATTTTATGCAAGAAAATCATGATTTGAACACACTTCGAGACAGAGACAGTAAAATATGCAGATGAAAAGAGAGTAAAGGTTCAGAGTAAAACAACAGTAAATTGACAAATATCAGTGTTGAAAAAAGAAATTTGAATGAGTATTTTTAGGTCCAAAATCAGGGTATAACAGCTGCCCCTATTTAAGTTTCTTTGTCCGGAGGGTCAAGAGACGGAGTCTTTGGCTTGACGGGACGAAGACACTTAAATATCAACATTTGCACTGTTTTTTGGACGTAAAAATACGCTTACACATTATCAAATATCATGAATGCCATGCAACATTTGGATTATGAATGCAAGACAAACGAGAGTTGGAATTAACAAAAGATGTCATATCCATTGCGGGACTGATAGATATTGACAAGATAACAGATAACAGGGTAGACAGAAAACTAGAAGCAAATTGACGGGTACAAGCTGCTCTTGGATTGAGCCGAGCACTTGACCGGGAATAAAGGCAGACAGACAGGTGCGAGTTGTTCTTGGATGCAAACTGGTCACTCGACCGGGGACATGGAAAGGTAGACAGGTACGAGTTGTTCTTGGATTTGAATTAGCCACTCGACCGAAAGCAAAGGCAAATAGACAGGTGCGAGCTTGTTCTTGGATGCGAACTGGTTACTCCACCGGAGACATAAACAAACAAACAGGTGCAAGCTGCTCTTGGATTTGAACTAGCCACTTGACCAAACGGAAACAAATAGACAGGTACAAGCTGTTCTTGGACTTGAACTAGCCACTTGACCAAACAGAAACAAATTCACCGGGGATTAGTTTTTTTGACAAAATATAGATTGGAATTGACTTGACATTGACATGTCCTAGAGGTGGGCCAATGGCACTGGCTCCCCAGGTCTTGACAGAGAATTTGACATAAGTATTGAATTGAGACTGATGTTGACATTGGAAATGCAATATGCATGGATGATATAACAGTTTTATCAGATGTATGGGCACGTAGTATGCATGATTATGCATGTATGAATGCTTGCAATGCATGATTGTTGGCAGCTTGTAGACACAGTTTCGCAGAGACAGACAAGACATTGGAGTATTGGGCACGTAGTGGCTCGTGCTATATTACACATTCCTGGAGATCCTCTTTGGAGATAACGTCGTTGGGAGACGTATCGGAAACATGGCTGAGGGCAGGTAGCTATGCAACTTGCTGGAGATAGAATCTCGGGAGACTCTGCTGGGGATAATGCCGACATCGCTGGGCATTTCAGTGTTGGGTGTACTGTGGATGTCGCATCTGTGGTCAATGCTTTTTGCATGTCATTTTCTCAATTTTTTCATCATTTTTTTTTTTTGCATCCCATTTTTGCCTGGATCGCCCTTTTGGGTTTTCGATCCACCGGGGAAATAAATTCTTTTCATTGCCCCATTTTTGCCTGAACCGCCCTTTCGGGTTGTCAATGCAGCGGGGTGCTCATTTTTGCCTAAGTCGCCCTTTCGGGTTTTCAACTTAGCGAGCCTATTCATTTTCATGCATTTTCATTATGTTTTTTCATTCTTGCCATTGACCACAGACAATCCTGGGGAAGAGCCTGCTTGTAACACATATTGAAATAGACATCAACATACACTCGCTCATGAATGTTTCGTTTGAATGTACCCTGTTGCTCAGGTTTGCTTTCGAAATAGACAAAAACTTTTTCAATTTTCAAGATGTTTGTTTCAAGCATTGTCATTATCAAGATGGAGAGAAAATGTTTTTGTACATAGCTTTGAAAGTAGAAAGAAAGTAGAGTTTCAAACAAAAGCACAGGCTCAAATTGATGTATAAGCGTGGTGGTCAGCCGAAGGCGTGACTCCACGGATTTACAAAGCTTGGAAAATGGTAATTTTATTGGTTGGTGGTACATTGGACACAGTAACCACTACATTTCCTAGAAGCTTTGAATTCGCAAGCACAGAAGCTTCTGATGAAGATGGTCATTAACAGCTGCAGATGCCCCAAGGGGATGGTGGTTAGCCAGATATAGTTACTTGCCTTTTGTTTCAATCTCATTTTTGCATGAACCGCCCTTTCGGGTTTTCGGCTCATCGAGACGCTCATTTTTGCCTGAGTTGCGTACAATCTCAGCGAGCTTTTCATATATATATTTTTTTTGTCCCTTATTTTTGCCTGGACCGCCCTTTCGGGTTTTCGATCCACCGGGAAGCGCATTTTTGCCTAGGCCGCCCTTTCGGGTTTTCGACCTACCACGCTGTTCTTTTCATATATCTAGGCAAAGTATTTCTTGACTATATCAGCATTCACAGGATTTGGAAGTTCTACACCATCCATATGTGTAAGAATTAAAGCACCACCGGAGAAGGCCTTCTTGACAACATAAGGACCTTCATAGTTAGGCGTCCACTTGCCCCTTGGGTCGGGTTGCTGGCTTATCCTCCTTTTCAATACAAGTTCACCTTCCTTGAATTCTCGAGGACGGACTTTCTTGTCAAAGGCAGTCTTCATTCTTGCTTGATATGACTGTCCACGAGCCATGGCATCCATACGTTTTTCCTCAATCAAATTCAACTGATCATACCGGCTTTGGCACCATTCAGCCTCGGATAACTTTGCTTCCATGATCACACGGAGAGATGGGATCTCCACTTCCAAAGGAAGAACTGCTTCCATACCATATACAAGAGAGAAAGGGGTTGCCCCGGTTGAACTGCGCACTGTAGTACGGTAGCCATGCAGAGGATAGGGCAACATCTCATGCCAATCTTTGTAGGTAGTTACCATTTTCTGGACAATCTTCTTGATGTTCTTATTGGCTGCCTCTACTGCACCATTCATCTGAGGCCTATAAGGAGAGGAATTATGATGCTCAATTTTGAATTCTTCGCAGAGAGCTTGCACCACATTGTTGTTCAGGTTAGTACCATTGTCGGTAATGATCTTGCTGGGAACACCATATCGACAGATGATGTTGTTCCTGATGAACTTGGCTACCACTTGCTTAGTTACATTGGTATAAGATGCCGCTTCAACCCATTTGGTGAAGTAGTCAATTGCCACTAAGATGAAACGATGACCGTTTGAAGCCTTCGGTTCAATTCTTCCAATCATGTCGATGCCCCACATGGAGAACGGCCATGGGGATGAAATAACATTGAGGGCATGCGGAGGCACATGAATCTTATCAGCATAAATTTGACATTTGTGGCACTTTCTGGCGTGCTGGTAGCAATCATGCTCCATGGTCATCCAGTAGTAACCTGCTCGTAACAACTTCCTTGACATAGTATGCCCTGTAGCATGGGTCCCGAAGGCACCGTCATGTACGTCATGCATTAACTGCTCTGCTTCGTGTTCATCAACACATCTTAACAATACCATGTCGTAGTTTCTCTTGTACAAAATGTCTCCATCTAACAGGAATCTACTGGCCAATCTTCTCAGGGTCTTCTTGTCTTTGTTGGAAGCACCCGGTGGATACTTACGGCTTAGCAAGAACTGCTTGATGTCGTAGTACCAGGGTTTATTGTCAACCACATTTTCACCAGTCTGATCGATCACATCCCCAATAGCGAACACATGCGAAGGTCTTTCAAGGCGTTGCACTTTGATTATTGGCACATCATTCCAAGGGTTTACTCGAAACATGGAGGATAGAGTAGCAAGAGCATCGGCCATTTGGTTCTCATCACGAGGGATATGGTGCAACTCAACCTTTGTAAAATATGTCAGCAAACGTCTCGCGTAATCACGGTAAGGAATCAACTTGGCATGGTGAGTCTCCCATTCACCCTTTATCTGGTTGATGACAAGTGCAGAATCTCCATAGATGTCGAGGTGTTTGATTCTCATGTCAATTGCTTCGTCGATCCCAAAGATACATGCTTCGTACTCAGCCATATTGTTTGTACATTCGAACAGAATCCGGGCGGTAAAAGGAATGTGATGCCCCTGCGGGGATACAATGACTGCCCCGATTCCTTTACCATAAGCATTGACAGCACCATCAAAGACTAATCCCCACTTGCTATTGGGATCTGGACCTTCACCAATCAACGGTTCTTCGCAGTCCTTTGATTTCAAATACATGATCTCTTCATCGGGGAAATCGAACTTAGTCGGCTGGTAATCATCAAGAGGTTGATAAGCAAGGTGATCCGCAAGGATGCTACCTTTGATTGCCTTTTGAGTTTTGAACACAATATCATATTCAGACAAGAGCATCTGCCAGCGTACAATCTTCCCAGTAACAGTAGGTTTCTCGAAGATATACTTTATCGGATCCATTCTGGATATCAACCAAGTTGTATGATTCACCAAATAATGACGCAGGCGTTTGGCGGCCTAGGCCAGAGCACAACAAGTCTTTTCAAGCATCGTATACCGAGTTTCACAGTCGGTGAACTTCTTGCTCAGATAGTAGATAGCATGTTCTTTCTTTCCAGTCTCATCTTGTTGACCAAGTACGCATCCCACGGATTCATCAAATACTGACAAATACATAATCAAAGGCCTTCCTTCCACGGGTGGGACAATGATAGGTGGTTCCAGCAGGTAATTCTTGATGCTATCAAAAGCTCCTTGGCATTCATCGTTCCATACAATAGGCTGATTCTTCCTGAGTAGCTTGAAGATCGGCCCGCAAGTTGCGGTCATATGAGATATGAATCGGGAGATGTAATTCAATCGCCCGAGGAAACCTCTGACTTGTTTCTCGGTCTGTGGAGCTGGCATTTCTCAGATGGCCCAGACTTTATCAGGGTCGACTTCAATGCCCTTTTGGCTGACAATGAAGCCTAGTAATTTTCCAGATCTGACGCCGAACGTACATTTGTTAGGGTTCAATCGAAGCTTGTACTTTCTCAACCTTTCGAACATTTTTGTCAAGTATTCGACATGTTGCTCCTCATCTTTGGACTTCACAATCATATCGTCCACATATACCTCGACTTCTTTGTGAATCATGTCATGAAACAGAGTATCATTCCTCTTTGGTAGGTAGCACCAGCATTTATTAGGCCGAACGGCATCACTTTGTAGCAGAAAGTCCCCCATGGGGTGATAAAAGACATCTTTTCTCTATCTTCAGGGGACATTTTGATCTGATTGTAACCGGAAAAACCATCCATGAAGGAGAACACCTTGGACTGAGCAGTATTATCAACAAGCACATCAATATGAGGTAATGGGAAGTTGTCTTTTGGACTGGCTTTGTTCAGGTCTCTGAAGTCAACACACATCCGGACTTTTCCATCCTTCTTTGGCACAGGTACAATATTGGCAACCCATTCAGGATACTCGACTGTCATGAGAAAACCCACATCAATCTGCTTTTGAACCTCACTCTTAATCTTGAGAGCCATATCTGGATGAGTCCTTCTCAATTTCTTCCTGACGGGAGGACATTCAGGCTTCGTTGGGATCCGATGTTCCACAATCTTAGGATCTAGACCTGGCATATCTTCATACGACCATGCAAAAATATTCGGGTATTCTCGAAGGAGCTGGATGATCTTCTTTTTAACCCCTTCCTCTAGAGCAGCACCGACCTTGATCTCTCGCTTGTTCTCCTCGGTACCTAGGTTGATAAACTCAATCTCTTCCCGGTGAGGCCGAATGGCTTTCCTTTCTTGCTCGAGCAGTCGAGTGATCTCATATGGTATGTCATCACCTTCTTCATCTTCGGCTTCATACACCGGGAATTCAAAATTCGGAGGAAACGTAGGGTTACTGTGCCCAACGGGTTTATTATGGCTCAATCTGCGTAAAATGGTTGGATGATTTTAGAAAGAGGTTTTTATGCAGATTTTTTTTTGAAATTAATAAGAAAAATAAAGATGTTTTGGTTTTTTCCGGCATTACCATTATTTCCAAGGAAAAAAGCACTAAAAACAAAAGTCGTGAAAGAAACGACGAT
The DNA here is from genome assembly GCF_003473485.1 of Medicago truncatula. Taxonomy (NCBI): domain Eukaryota; kingdom Viridiplantae; phylum Streptophyta; class Magnoliopsida; order Fabales; family Fabaceae; genus Medicago; species Medicago truncatula. Next base: position 89,422 of record NW_024340368.1, read on the forward strand.
TTTTTATTAATAACGGCGATGCCGAAACAAACATGCCCTTACAGAAAATATCACTTTCGCTTCGGGCAGAGCGAGAGGATTGTTATTTTTGAAAAACAGAACACTTAAGCAACAAGACACATTACTCGAAAACATGCATGATTGAAGGAATGTCGATGGCATCCCAATCTCTCGCAATGCCTCTTGGTATAACAAACACAGTCCTAGGACCAAATCCAGTCGCCTCTTCAGTAATTGCATTGACAAACCCAGCACTGTAGAAAGTTCCTGTGGAGACTCCTGAAGTTGGGGAAAACCCGAGACCTTCTTTGTGCTTATTCTCGCGGAGTTGTATTAACTTGCCCCAGCCGGCAACCTGTCCTTCTTGAACAGCCTTCTGAGCGTCTTTTAAAGAAGCCATAGCAGTCCCAGTCTTCTTAGGCTCCGTACCTTCAATAGTCAAACCTTGAAAGGCAGTTCCTTCAGCAGATCCAGCTTCAATGCAAGAGAAAGATGACAGCTGGCTAACCAAATATGCCTCTTCTCCATGGACTGTAACAAGCTTTCCATTCTTTACAAACTTCAATTTTTGATGCAGGGTAGAGGTTACTGCGCCAGCATCGTGTATCCATGGTCTTCCCAGGAGACAGCTGTAAGAAGTATTGATGTCCATGACCTGGAACGTGATCAGGAAGGTTTCAGGACCGATAATCATTGGCAGATCTATCTCCCCAAGAACATTCTTACGGGATCCGTCAAAGGCTTTTACCAGAAAGGTACTTCTTCTCAGAGGAGTCTCTCGATAGCTTAACTGATCCAGAGTCGATTTAGGCATCACATTCAAGGATGAGCTAGTGTCCACCAGCACGTTTGATAGCATGTCAGACTTGCAATTCACAAAGATATGTAAAGCCAGATTGTGATATTTTCCTGCTTCAGGCAGCTCCTCCTCACTGAACCACAGGTTATTGCAAGCAGTAATATTTCCAACTATGCTGCCGAAGTGATCCACAGTGACCTCGTGATCAACATAGGCTTGTTCCAATATTTTCAAAAGGGTGTTCCTGTGAGCTTCGGAACTCAGGAGCAGTGACAGGACGGATATCTTTGACGGGGTTTGCAGCAGCTGATCTACAATCTTGTAGTCACTTCTCTTGATTATCCTCAAAATTTCATCTAGATTGGAATCCTCTATAGACTAGCTTGGTTGGCTCGCACCTCTAGTAACAGGAGAAACATCGGTCAGAGTTGCTTTGTCAATGGGTGGGGTGGTAGGTGTAACTGCTTTCTTTCGGAACAACGGTGGACGGACCCTTCCGCTTCTCAAGGCTGCTGTAGTTCCTTCGGCGATGTTGCTCACCATCGCCAAGGATGCCAGAGGCACTTCTACTCCGTTCTCAATCATGGTAGCATTGTACTTGTAAGGGATAGCCTTTTCTGAAGTATAAGGTACTGGTCCGGGCAGCCTTATCACTAGAGGCTCAACATTCTCTTTCGAAGGCATGCTCTTAACGGGCGGATCATGAAAGACCGGCACAATCACACAAACATCGCTGACAGTCAAATAATTGTCGTTCATCAAGCTCTGGATGTCATTTTGAACGACGTAGCAACCCAAAGGATTACGGAAGCATTCTGGGCAACTGGCATGATCATGGTCAAACAAAGAGGCTTGGCATAGCTTGATGTGTAGAGGCACCAGAGGAGTTGCAATGTTACGAACATCGAGTCTGGGAGCTTCCTCATATACCTCAATCATGTTTATAGCAGCGTGATTCGAAAGAGGATTGTTGAGGACATGAGGGACATTGTTCTCAAAAGTTAACTTTCCTTGATCAATGAGCTTTTTCACAATGTACTTCAAAGCGTAGCATCCTTCGACATCATGACCCAGAGCACCTTGATGGAAATCACACTTGAGGTCAGAACGGAACCTGGGAGGCAACGGATCAGGTGGAGGCTTGCCCTGTCTGGTTGTGCAGTGCCCTCTGAGAAGTAGAGTCAGGAGTAACTCAGCATACAACATTGGTATCGGAGGGAAGGTAGGTCTAGCTTGTTGATGCTGTTGTTGTTGAACTGGTGACTGTTGTTGCATTTGCTGAACGACGACATTAACGGGTACCTGAGGTTGACCCGATGGCAAAGGATACTAATGATAGAATGGTGGAAAGAAGGGATGCTGAGAGTATGGCGCATATGGGTACGACGGAGGTAACTGGGCAGCATTAATAGGGGCAACAGTAGCCATGGATTGACCGACTCCGGCAGATACCATCCCTACTTCTGTTTCTTTCTTCTTATGATGACCGTTACCGTATCTCTTTGATGCATTTACAGAGGATTCAACTTTCTCGAATACAATAATGCCTTCTCTGACAGCTTCGCTTCTAGACGAGTCCCCATGGTGACCATCTCAGAGAAGTTATTTGGAGCAGCAATGATCATTCTTTCAACATAATCCTTTTTCAGAGTCTTCAGGAATGTCTTAGTCATCTCTTCTTCATCAAGAGCGGGAGTGATGCGGGCAGCTACCCCTCTCCATCTCTGTGCATACTCGCGGAAGCTTTCATCTTTCTTTTGGGAAAGGGATCTGAGAAATTCCCTGTTTGGTTTCAACCTGGTATTAAACCCATAGTGGCTTTTGAAAGCAGCGGCTAATTCATCAAAGGTATGAACGTCATCTTTGCTCAAGCTAGTATACCATTCTGCAGCGTCTTTCATTAAGCTATCTTGGAAGCAGTGAATCATGAGCGAATCATTGTCTTTGTAGTTACCCATCTTTCGGACATACTTGATAATGTGGTTCTGGGGACAAGTCAGCCCATTGTATCGGTCGAACTCTGGGACCTTGAACTTCTTGGGGATGTCCACCTTTGGTACCAAGCAAAGATCATGAGTCTTAACAGTATCACTACTTCCCCGGTTAGCTTTAAATTTCACGACGGAGTTCTTTAGCAAGTTCCTCCATCCTCTCTTCCATGGTTTTAATCACGGGGATGCTTCCGCGATGCGCGTTGATGTTAACACCTTGAGATATGGCATGCACAATGGGCTCAGTGACAGTGGCCGTTGTTTGAGGCAAGGTGGTATTGATAGAGACAGGGTTCGTCCTAGGAATCGGGCCATTGTTAGCAGTACCAGAAGTGCCTGCTGCAGTATTAGGAGAGTAATATGGTGACAGTCCATAAGGAAACCTGTTTGGCATAGCAAATTGAGCGTTGGGAGATGTAGTTGGGATCACACCTGTAGATGCCGGTATGGATGTGGCCGGTTGTTCCTAGGCGGCTAGCAGAGCAGTCATGGTGTCGTTGGCCTTAGCCAATTCTTCCCTCAGAGAAGCTAACTCGGTACGGAGCTGAGCATTTTCTTCTTCCATAGCTACCTTATTCTTCTTTCTGTATGATCTAGTCTGGTGAACTCTGGTAGGTTGATAAATCTTTCGGGCACGAGCCACCTTTCAAACTGTGGCAGAAGAACCAGGAGGCAATGAGCGCTTGGAAACCTTTTGTGACTGATGAATGATGCATATGATGCATGATATGTACAAATGCAGATGCAAAAAGCTTTTTTTTTTGTCATCGAAGGGTTTTTCAGACAAATTAGGAACTTTGTAAACAATATTAAACAAGCAAAGCAAAACGAAGTTTTTACAAGGTGAATCCATTTGAAGTACTAAGCCAAGGGAAGACTTTGAAATTTTAGCAATACAGGCAAATAAAACTCTCAAGCAATACAGGCAAATAAAACTCTCAACAAGCTTCTATGATTCTTGATCACACAAGAAAAGTTCTATCTCAAACTATTAAGCCCAATAGACTTGAGATCTAGTTACACTTTGTATGGTGGTGGGTGTTTGTTATCACGATTTTGGGGTATCAAGTCATTAATTAGGCTTGAACCTTTCAATCTTTGATATTCTCTATTTTTTCTTGGGAAGGGCAAAATTGAGAAAACCCTTAGAAACTCTAAGTTCGGGGGTCATTTTCGTTACGGGAAGGTGTTAGGCACCCGCAACGACTATAGTACTCTATAGGAACCGTTTTCCTAATTTTATGGCTACGCTTTACTTTTATGCTTATTTATTGAAAAGGAAGTTGTTTATGTTAAGAATGGGGGGAGAAAATGTTTGGGATTTTATTTTTATTGGACTTGGAGAGGTTTTGACCTCTTGCCTACATACCCTTTTAAGGGATCAAAATTCCATGTAGTTCTCTTTCAAAAAAGTTTTTGGTGTGTTTGATTGATTTTAGTTAGTTTTTTTTGAAAATGGTTTTGAAGAGGAGAAAGAGGCCGTAAAGGCATGAGAGAAAAAAAATGGTGAATGGTTGGTTCAATTATTATTAGAAAAAGGTCTAAGTTGGAATTAGAGTTCATTTGAGTTTGATTAAGAAAATAAAGGGAAAATTCAATGGAGTTTCGACTCCAAGGTTTATTTGGAAAAAATTTCAAGTGATGGAATTTTCTTATTTTGGAAAATTGATATTTTTCTAAGTATCGCGTTTCCTAAGCATACATCTAAAGCGGTAAACATACAACGTGTGTGCGTGTCGGTGCTTGTGTCGGTGTACATCATTAGAGAGTCCATTGTCCGTTACATTTGCCCTAGTTTACATTCTATGGTCTTGCAAGAAATTAAAAATAGAAATTGAAACTACCCAAAATATTACATGCCATTTTAACATAGAAATGAATAGTAAAAAACCTAAACTATAAGAAATGGAGATGAAATGATAGAATGCTTATGAGGTGAATGAAACAAGAAATAAAATGTTAGTAAAATAAGGTGTAAAATGATAGGAAACAAGTAAGGAAATATTGAATGGAATGGCAAAAAGAGAGCAATAAAGTGATAAAATATGCCTAAAACTTGTCACAATACCTAAACATGCACATGACCTATAATTCTCTCATCATAGCAATTTTAAAGGGTTTGATTTTAAGCTATAATGTGAGGATAACAAGGACACATTCAAGCCAAGCATTATAACACATTCATAGGGATATTTTAAACTTTTTCTTTGACCAAAAAAACACATATTATTGGCAAAAATAAAGGAATGAAAACACACATCACACCAACAGTAAAACACACATATAATCAGAGATATATTCATCATGAAATTGCACATCAATCATTCACATCATATGCCAAAATTTTATGAAGAAAATATGACAAGAAATTCACAAACTTAGACCAAAAAGAACAAATTAATCAAGAAAATATCACATATATTTTTTACCATTTTAAACAGGTAGAAATATCACAAAAAAATGTCAAAAATGCAACAAGAAACATATAGAATTTTTTTAGGAAATTTTTAGAACAAATAGAGGTTCATATAGCAGGAAAATAAGGTGCAGGTAGCAAAAAAACAAGAAAACTCAGAAAAACGAAATGGAAAGGCCCAAGCCCAACACCAATGGATACGGATCTCACATGGACGCTCAGAGATCGTTGGATTGATCCAGGAAGCCAAACCCTAGATCTAAAGGCTCAGAATGAAGGGAAAGAACCAGAAATAAACCGGACCGGTTCAGTTGTTTATAAAAAGGCTAGGGAATCGGTTTATTTCATTTCCTCCTCTCCTTTCTCTCTCTTCTCTCATCCTAGTGAGAGAAGCTCTCACTTCTCTCTTCTCTCATCCTCGCCGGATTCTGGAAAATGAAGATGATCTTCATCTTCTCCGGTGAAGCTTGCCTCTCCGGCGTGGTGGCCGGCCGCCCAAGGGTGGCGGCGCCGCCGCCGGAGTTGAGCAAGTTTCTCCGATTTCAAATTTTTTTACATATTTGGAAATCCTTTTTTGTTATGAGCACGAATCTGGCACTGGATTTTGCATGCAAAGCTCGAATCAACGTAGATCTGAGAATCTATTTCACGGTTTTCGAAAATTTTCTTTAAGTTTTTTTTTTAGTTGTTTTTGAATGAAACCGTTAAAACTTCGCAGATCTACATTTGATTCGTCTTCGTTGTTGTTTTTAAGCAAGAAAGATGAAGTTTATGTCTTTACCTGTGGTTTTGATTGGAGATTTTGAGAGGAAATCTTCGGAAAACTTCGATTTGATTCTGTTTGTTGATTTTCTGACTTGAAACCGAAAATAAATCGGTGCTCTTCTTCTTTGCTGGTACCGGTTCAATTCTTCTTCATCTTCTTTCTCTTCTCAGATCCTTCGTGATCGTGCTTGAGTTCGTCACTGATGGTGATGAATTCGCACTGGAATTGCGAAGGAAATGGTTCAATGATGATGATTCAGTGATGAATCACTGATAACTGTAAAGAAATCAAAGAAAAATTGATGAATTCTGATGAATTTTGATGGATTGGTGAATTAGGGTTTTTGAATGTTCTTGGTGATTTTCTGTTTTGATCTAACTGAATGGAGAGAGAAACTGTGATTCTGTTTTTGGTGATGTGTCACTGATTCTGTGGATCTCTTTTTTTTGACTTGTGCATTGAATGGGCCTTTTATAGGCTGCCAAGTGTGCCTGGAATCCAATGAAAATGTGACATCTGTCCTGGATAAAAATGGCTCGGCCTTGGGCTAAAAAATGAACTTGGGACCTTTCTGCAAAATAAGAAACTTGAAGGACTAAACAGCAAATGAGAAAAAAGGACTAAAAAGCAAATTTAAAAAGTTTTGGACCAAAATGCAATTTTGGAAACTGTTTGAGGGACCAGAATGCAATTAAAAATAAAATTGGACTAAAATTGGTAAATTGGAAAAAATGTAAAGTGAAGCCTAAAATTAAAATCAACAAAAGGACTAAAATGAACCAATTACTGACATGAGGTATTTTAAAATACCTCCCTGTCGAAATTTCAACAGGAAAAGACTAAAATGCCCCCTAGGGACTAAATTGACTCAGACTGACTCAGATGCAACTTTTGAAATGGTTTTTTAGACAAAGACTCAACAGTGATTTGTACAGACAAGTTGAAAAGACTCAGAGACAATCACAAGGACTAAAATGGGTTCCACTGCAGGAAATGATCAAAATACCCTTTTTGTATGATTTTCTGAAATAATCATGCAAGAAAAGCAATGCAATGATTCAGAGAGTTTTCAAATGACTTGTAATGTAAGAAAGACACTTTGGATAATTTTATGCAAGAAAATCATGATTTGAACACACTTCGAGACAGAGACAGTAAAATATGCAGATGAAAAGAGAGTAAAGGTTCAGAGTAAAACAACAGTAAATTGACAAATATCAGTGTTGAAAAAAGAAATTTGAATGAGTATTTTTAGGTCCAAAATCAGGGTATAACAGTGTTGTTTGACTGGTATCTCACGTAGAGATTTCAAAATAATATCTCAAAGAGATATTTCAAATAATATCCCAACTTGGAGATATTTTCAATACAAACTTTCAGAGATATCTTAACTTCAAGAGAAGAAAGATATTTGAAGCTTGCTTTGTTGTTGTTACAAACTTTCAGAGATATCTTAGCTACAAGAGAAGAAAGATATTTAAAGCTTGCTTAGTTGTTGTTGTTGAAGAGCTTGATGAATACTTCTTTTGAATATTCACGTGAATGAGAGAATTGAATTCTTTTGTGTGTAAGCTCTTGAGAATTGCCTTGCTATGTGCTTGTATATAGAGGCTTGATTTGTGAAGCTCACTTGAAATGTACATGAACATACAGATGTGAAGCTTGTATGAAAAAAAGCAGCCCATGTGCTCTTGCTTTTGTTGCTTGATGCACAAGTGTTGCAAAAAATGTGTTATTCCAAGTGAAGAATGTTCTGAAGAACATTCTCTGCTTTCTAGCCTTTTGAGACAGCCCACGTGAGGTTGTAATACAGCTATGTATGAGTTGTAATTGGCTGTGATAGAAATGACATCATCCTCAACCATTTGTAGCTTTACCAGAATGTTCTAAAGAACATTCTATCTTTGTAAAACAATTTTGTTCTTCTTTCTTTAAGGCACGTGCTTTTCCAATTTCTTTTTAAATGCAAAGACATTTATGTAATCATATGATAATCTTTCCATTTATGTCATAAGTCCAAAGTATATTCTTTTGGTGAGACATAGAGAATATTTTGCTTCTTGATTTGTACCAAAAAGTCCATTTATGTCCTTTTGCTTATTTGCTTTGATAAGGACGTTTTTAACTTGTCTTGTGAGCAAAAAACCTTCTTCTTATGTTAAGAACATTCTCATGAAACATTTCTCACAAAATCCATTAGTAGATAACAAGTTAAAAAACAATTATTAAATGTTTGTAATCTTTAAAACATCTAATAAGGATTTTGTCCTCAACAATTCCCCTTTTTTGATGATGACAAACATTTATAATTTGTTTTTTGATTTTGATATTAAATTTTGAGATTTGATAATTTATTGTGAAATAATTTTATCAATAACTCCCCCTCAATTTTAGCATCCAAGATCTTTTTGAATAATTGAGAATATATGCAATAATGAACCAAAATATCATTTCATTCATACTTAAGGATGATGATACATTTTTCATGTCCACATATGGTTCACATATCAAAATAGCATATTATAGCAAATATCATAGAAACAAAATATAAAGCAGTGCATAATACAGAAGTACATGGAATAACAAGTACAAGGCAGCAATAATATTTCAAGCTAGCTGTAACGCCCGTTTCGAATTATTTAATTATTTAATTGAGTCTAGAGTTATTTTAGATGAGTTTATATTATATTTCTATAATATATGAGTGATTTATATGATTTATTATGATTGAGGTGGTTTATATAATTTTATGAGGAATTGTGACTTATTTTATTGTTTAATAAAATAAGATTTGAAAATAAAATAAATATTGAGTATAGGGGCTGTTTTGAGATTTTAGAGAGTTTTGGGGGAGAAAGAGAGATAAGATAAGATAATTGGAGGAGGTATAAAAGGGAAACCTAGTTTTAGATAAAACAGTACGTACGTTCAGTTTTGGAGAAAAAGGGAGAAAAAGCCAAGAGAAGAGGGAGAAGACATAGAGCTGCGATTTTCTTCAAATAAGGTAAGGGTGAGACTAACTTTTTAAATCTATTAGGTCTATGAATCAATAGTTGTATTTAGCATGAATTAGGATGAATTTAAGAGGAATCGAAAATTAGGTCAAATTGAGTGAGTTCATGATTAAACAGTGAAAAGTTGTTAGAATGATGTAGAAACTATTCCTAGACCTTAGATAATGTGTAGGATGAATTCTGGAATCAATGTTAGGCTTAAAACCATGAGAAAGGATGAATTTTCGTAAAAAACTGCACTTCTGCCCGAGCCTATATTCATCGCTCGCCCTCGCGAACGATGATCCTCGCCTCGCGAGTGATGAAGTTCATCGCTCGCCACGCGAACCAATTTCCCTCGCCTCGCGAGTTGCACGTCGCAGCTCGCCATAGCGAGCATGACCAGAGAGCATGCAAGATTTCGTAATTTTGACTTTTGAGTTGAACCTTAGATGTTTTTGAGTGCCTGGAGATGCCTATTAGAGATTAAATGATAACTTAGAATGAGATTGAACCTGGTTTAACCTAGAACAACCTTTGTTGGGAATCTGGCTTGTACTCGCCATTGCGAGCAGATGCTCTCACCTCGCGAGCACTTCCAGAACCGAGTCCAAGTGAGGAAAATGCGATCTGTGTCGCATGATTTGATTAGAGATGGACCCTTTGGTAGTAATGAGACCTATATAAGAAGTTAACTGAAATCTGTGAAGCTATTATGAGATGTTAGTGTTGAATATGACGTGATATAATGTTTAGTTGCATTACTTGAATTATGAATGAATGATTGAGATGTTGTTGAATTGAATTTGATATAATCATGTCATGCTATTGTATACTGCCTATGTTGCTGTTTGTTATTTAACTAAGCTGCATGAGTCGGTCTAAGATGTTGAAGTTGATGATGCTCCAAATTATTGGACTAAATTAAGAGGTTATCGAATTAAGTTGTTTAAGAGGTCGAGTCCATGCATTAGCATTCATAGTTGGGGGCTTGATGCCCTGGAGCTTTGTACTCACCACATTGGAGAATTTGCTCAAAATTAGCGATGGGGGCTTGATGCCCTGGAAGTATATTAATACTCAAATAGCGATGGAGGCTTGATGCCTTGTATTGGTACCACATGCATATAAGAGGTCTAAGCTGCATATTCGCATTTGTCGAGTCGATGATGATTAAATGATTAAGTTGAAATTATTATGAAGTGATTTTTGATATATTATTATCATTGTTGATTAATAAGATGTTTTATGTTGTTAAATATAATTGTTGAATTATATGCTTAATATTATTGTTTTGTGAAATCTCACCCCTTCTGCTTGGAAATGTTGCTCTTCGTATGAGTAACTTGCAGGTAATCCAGAGTAGGTTGCTGTTTGTGCTGTCGTGAGTGGTCTTGCCTCACTGAGTCTTAGGTTGCTCTGATACGTAACGGGAGGGGATCTTTAGTGGCTATTTCTCTTTCCTTTACGTTTATGATATGCTTTGATGTTACTTAACTGAACTTATGATGTGTTTTGATGAGGCCTGCGTGCCGAGACAATTTATGAAGTTGAATTTAATTCCGCTGCTTTATGTTGAAGTTTATGTTGCAGGATAAATTATTATTTATCTATCTTTGAGATTTTAAGAAGTGTGATATCCCGTTATATGTTGTATACTCTGATTATATGTTTGAAATTTTTAAGTTGGGAAAACGGGGTGTTACACTAGCAACCTAAAATATTTCCTTGTATGCGCAACAATAGCATTCAGCAGTATTCTAAAACAAAAGTTGTACTTCTAATTATCTCCCCCTTTGTCACATAAAAAAGGAGATAAAGCACCAAAAGCTTCATTTAGAAGGTGAGGATCCATCAGAAGATGATGAATTAGATTGTACCGGCATAGGTATTGCAGGTGGTGGAGGAAAAGTATTTGTCATTGGTGGTTCAACACCCCATTTGGCACTTAGAAAATTGTACCATTTCCTCAAGCATGCACTTTCCATAGAGTCATACACAGTGTGATTCATGATTCCATTAAATGCTTCAAACAAATTCAAGACATCCTTCCTAATCTTTCTTATTTCCCTCTCAACTTTTGTCTTCTTAGGAGGCGGTTCATCCATGGAAGGAGGAAGAGATGCGCCAGTGAGCACATTGAAAGAAGGAGAAGTGGATTGCACATTATGATAAGATCTCAAAGGAGCAGAAGACTCATAAAAAGGTGCATCCAAGAAGAACTTATCAATTGATTCAGTTCTCAACAAAGCTGAATAATTTTGATGTGGAGGAGAAACATAAAGAGGAGCAGCAACTGACACTTTGTTTGCAGGAGCTGCTTCACCAAAGAAACTTTGCATTTCAGTCAAGTTTTGAAATCTTGGAAAAATAGGATTTTTAGCAAAGTTTTCTAACAACCTAGCATGGTATTTAGACACAGGAGAACTTTCTCTAGGAGGTTCTAACTCAGGTTGAAGACAATGAAGAAGATGTTCCATAGAAATAGGATTTTCTCTTTTTCTTTTGGTACCTTGAGATTTTGACACATTTTCAGCAGGGGGAATGTGAATCTCAGATTCATCCTTCATTTGATGAACATTCTTAGGTCCAAAGGTTGAGAACTTAAAGCTAGAAAGTTCATCATCAAGAGGAACATTTAGTTCTTAGAGAATTTTTGACAAGGCCATTCCATAAGGGAGAGTGCCCTTTTTGCTGGGATTTTTGGCAGCAAGTATCAATTTTTGAATGATGATGTGAGGTAAATTCAGTGGTTCACCTATAAACATGTGATAAATGAGCAATATGTCATTGGGAGAGATTTGATCATAGCTGCCATTTTTATGGAGGAAGCTATAATGACACATGTTTGCTATAATTTTTGTGGTTGGAAGCAAACTATAGTATGTGTGGTCTGGTGTAACACCCCGTTTTCCCAATATACAAATTTCTTAAACATTTATCAGAATAAAAACCATAAACGGGATATCACATAGAAACGTAATCCAAAAACAGTTAAATAATAATTTAACTTCCACATAATATCTTAACATAGCAGCGGAGTATTAGTTCAGAAATCATAAATCAGTTTGGCACGCAGGCCCCAACAAGTATCTCAAAAGAGTTTATCAAGCATAAATTATCATGGCAGTTCACGTAAAAGAATGAAGCATGTTATAGCATTAACCCCATCCCGTTACGTATCAGAGCGACCTAGACGACACAGTGAGGCAAGGCCACTCACAGAAGCAACTGCACACTAAGCACGATCACCTGCAAGTTACCCATACGAAGGGCAACATTTTCAAGCAGAAGGGGTGAGATTTCATAATAAAATAACATTAATCAATGTAATTGCGAATCATAAATTAACATCATAATCATTCCATTATTAACTTTGCATAAATGCTAAACAGTTATCACGTAATCATATATCCAATCATTATAAACAACATAACATAATCAATGAACACTTATCACGTAATCACATATCCATTCATCATCAACAAGGCATCTTAATCATGACAATGTGACAATGCTCCTAGACTCCTTATATGCATGTGGTACCAATCGTCATCATAAGTATTAATATACTTTAATCGTGCGGAGGACAAAGCTCCTATAAAACGTGCGGAGGACAAAGCTCCTAATTTTCGTGGTGAGGACAAAGCTCAATGATATGCTATGCATGGACACATATGAACAAAACAACGTAATCGACTTATCAACATGCATCCAATAATTTGGAGCTAAACTTCATCATATACTTATGCACTTAGTTAAACAACGGAAGCAGCATAAACAAGTCACATATCAAGATGATATCATTATATGAATAGCACATAAATTGCATTATTATCACATCTTCTCATTTTGCATGAATATACAATACAATAGTTCTTATCCAATTAATATTAATATAACTTAAACAACTCTACAGTCTGCATTAAACAACATCACTAGGTCTCATTACCAGTTAGGGGTTCACTCTTGATCAACAAGTGCGACACAGATCGCACAAACACATAATCAAGTTCATCCTGGTTGTACTCGCGAGGCGAGAGCTCTTACTCGCCATGGCGAGTACCACTCAACTCCCAAACTAAGGTCGTTCTGGGTTCCCTCTGATCCTACATTCATTCCTAATCAATACTAGGTATGTTCAGGTACTCAAGGGTATACAAGGTTCAACTAAAAAGGCCGAAACACGAAACATGACATGCTCTCTGCCTGAGCTCGCGAGGCGAGAAAGGGTTGCTCGCCATGGCGAGTTGGACCAAACAACTCGCGAGGCGAAGGAAAGGGGCTCGCGTGGCGAGCGATGAAGTTCATCACTCGCGAGGCGAGGATCATCCCTCGCCGTGGCGAGCGATGAACAGAAGCACGGGCAGACTAGGGTTTTTCTCAAAAATCCATCACACAACATGGTTCAAAGCCTAATTTTGATTCCAGAATTCATCCTAAACATATTCTAAGGTTAAAGGACGGTTTCTACATCAATCTAAACAAGTTTTACCGTTTGATCATCAATTTTTAGGGTTTTAACCTAATTCCAAAACTTTTCTAAATCAATCCTAACTTTGTCAATTAATCATCAGAATTACAACAATCAATGCTATTGAATTACTAGTCTCACCCTTACCTTGAATGAAGAAAATCGCAGCACTCTACCTTGATTCCTCTAGACTTGGCTTTTCTCCCTTCTTCCAAAAGTTTTCACGTACAATGAGTTTCTAAAATATTAGGTCTTCTCCTATTTATATCTTTTTCTAATTACTTATCTTATCTCACTTTCTCCCCCAAAACTATCTAAAATATCAAAACAGCCCTCAACTAAATATTTTATATTATTTTCAAATCTTTATTTTATTTAACAATAAAATAATTCCCATATCATAATCAAATCCTTCAATACTCATAACTTAACACGTCATCGATCAAATCATCAAAACATACCAAAATCATGCATATACTATATAATTATAATATAATTGCCTAATCTCGATTAAATAACGATTAAACGAAAGTGGGCGTTACATCTGGTGCATTTGGTTTAAAGATGACTTTGCACATAGAATCATAATCTAGACCTAAAGCGATTGTTTCCTCATTTGTAGTGAGAGGAGTGATTTTCTCAGGAACAGAAATAGGGTTAGGTTGTTGAGGAACTTCCTTTTGAACAACCTCATCATCATCACTAATTTCATGCACATTGTTGTCTACCTCATTAGTCTTCTTCGTTCCTTTTGTAGACATCAACCTATGTGACCTTCTAGGAGCCAAAATTGGGGCTGAGGTCGCTTTCTTTGGTTTGGATTTAAGATGTGGAGGGGTTTGATTCAAGTTTGGAGCTGTGGCTTGGAAGAGTGGTTGAAATATGAAGTTTAATGGCATGATTTGAAGTGGAGAAGTTTCTTCAACAATTTTAGGGTTTGAAGAAGGGTTAAAGTTTGGTTCGGTTAGAGGAGAAGGATGAGGAGTAGCTTCGGTTTGGGTTTGAAGGTCAGAGGATTCCGGTGTGGCTGGTGGAGGGATCGCCGGAGTAGTTGCGGTGGAGATGGTGAGGGTGAGGGAGTTCTGAAGTTTGCATGGTTTCCTTTTGTTCTTGCCATTGTTGTAAGAGAGAAGGGTTTGATTTTTCTGGAAAAGGGTTTGGAGTTTTATAGAAGATGAAGAGTTTAGATTGTTTTGGTGGTTTTGTAAAAGAAGAAAGAAGGAATACGATTTTGAGAGAGAGAAGGAAGGAGATGATTTGATTGAGAGTGGTATTGGGAACAATATAGAGTTCAGGTGGTCCCACTTAGTGATGTGATTAGCATCAAACTTGTGTTGGGCAGTGTTCAAAATATTTTTAGAAAATCTAATGATGGTTTTAGTTAACTTAACTAGAGAAGTACAACTAAAAATTTTTAGCGTGAGCCCCACATATGCACACATAGAGAACGCATAGAAAGAATGTTATAAAGACATTATAGGAATTAATATCCTATTTTCTATGAGGATTTTGAATTATATTTAATTTCTCTTTTATGAAATTAAATCTATCCTTAACAAGAGGTTTAGTGAATATATCAGCTAACTGATTCTCATTATCTAAGAAAGTTAATTCGATTTCACTTTTATTCACATGATCTCTAGAAAGAGTAGATAATATGATGTTGTAGAATTAGGGTTTGAAACTAAAATTGATCGTAGAAAGAGTAGATAATCCGATGAATTAGGTTGATAATTGGTCAATTTCTAAAATAATATTTTGGGTCAAGTTTTTATATGGTTTTGAGTGCCTTATCATGTATAGAAATAGTTAGACAAGTTTTGGAATCAAATTTTGGCATTGGGAAACCAAAATTGGGATTTTGAGGTGAAAAATGGGTTTTTCCTGAGAGCTGCACACTGACATCATCTCCTATTTCATGTTCTTGCATCTTTTTCACACGTTTCTGTTTTGAGTTGGCTTTTGGTGTAAACATGAAAGTTGTAGATAATTGTGTTAGCTTTCCAGTGGCTTTGGTTTGACCTGAAAATGACTTTTGGTTTTTGAGATATGATGAAAATACTCTAAGGAGATCTTAGTGAAATTTTATGAAAATTTAGTATAACAGTTTCTAAGTCAATCCAAAACTTAGGGAATAATTCCAAACCTCAAAACTGGAAGTACTAGGAGTTTAATTAAGGGGGTTTTAGAGTATATAACATATGTTGTGATGGCTCTAATTTGGTTTGACGTGAATATCTTTGTTGGATAATTTGAAATACATATATTATGTGAATATTGTATGATATTGAAATATTGTTGTTCATATCATTCAAGTTGTTGTTGTTAATGTTGTTATGAAGCAACTTGTTATTGTTGATGTCATTGCTGTTGTTGATTGTTAATATCGTTATGTTGCAAGTTATTGTCAAAGTCGCTAAGTTGTAAGTTGTTGTTCTAAGTTGTTGAAGTTGTCTAAGTTGTCGAAGCTGTAAAAGTTGTTAATGTCTAAGTTGAAATAAATATTAATTTTACTATATTTACATTTGAAAGAAGTGTAGAATTCTATTTAGTTGTTTACTCTAATTTTAAGCAAAAAAAAATTAAATTGGGAAAACGGGGTGTGACAATTGGTATCAGAGCAGGTCGTTCCGTCCGGACAAGTAGTTGAGTCGTTTGTATCGTGTGACAGTTGAATACTGTCGTTGTCTTTTTCTAATTAATGGTTATGTTTTATTATGTGATCATGTTTGACTGACTAACTTTAACGTGGTTTTGGTGTGATGTTTGAAGTTACTATTTTGTTATACATAGTTTAAGATATTTAAGCAATAATTAAATTCATTTTTCTCTTGTGCTTTGAATTGCGAGGACGAAATTCTTTTAAGGGGGGTAGAGTTTTAACGCCCTATTTTATTATTTATTTATTTTATTGAGTTTAGATGTCTTTTTATAATTTAGTCGATTTATTTTGATGAGTGATATTTTGTTATGATATATGTTGGTATTTATTAGTATAATATATATGTTATTTGGTGTAGAAATATATATGTTATCTGGTGTAGAAATATATTTGTTATGTGGTATAGAAATATATTTGTTATTTGGTGTAGAAATATTTTATATATATATATTAAAATATAATATTGAGATGTGAGGGGCATATTTGGAATAAGGGATATTGTGTTAGGTTTTTAAAAAGAGAGGTTAGGAATAGAGAAACAGAATACGTGAAAACAATTTTTGGGAGAAAAGGGAGAAACCGAGAGAAGAGAAGAGTCAGAGAAGAGAAAGCGGTAGAACCTTGCGATCATCTAACCTAAGGTAAGGGTGGGACTAACCTTCTTTAATCATAAGTATGTAATCATGAAAAAGGGTTTAACCTTGTAGTTGTTAATAGGTTTTGATGTTGTAGAATTAGGTTTTGAAACTAAAATTGATCCTAGAAAGAGCAGATAATCCGATGAATTAGGTTGATAATTGGTGAATTTCTAAAATAATATTTTGGGTCAATTTTTATATGGTTTTGAGTGCCTTATCATGTATAGAAATGGTTAGACAAGTTTTGGAATCAAATTTGGGCATTGGGAAGCCAAAATTGGATTTTTAAGGTGAAAAATGGGTTTTTCCCGATATCTGCACACTGACAGCATCTCCTGTTTCATGTTCTTGCATCTTTTTCACACGTTTCTGTTTTGAGTTGGCTTTTGGTGTAAACATGAAAGTTGTAGATGATTGTGTTAGCTTTCCAGTGGCTTTGGATTGACTTGAAAATGACTTTTGGTTTTTGAGATATGATGAAAATACTCCAAGGAGATCTTAGTGAAATTTTATGAAAATTTAGTATAACAGTTTCTAAGTCAATCCAAAACTTAGGGAATAATTCCAAACCTCCAAACTGGAAGTACTAGGAGTTTAATTAAGGGGGTTTTAGAGTATTTAACCTATGTTGTGATGGATCTAGTTTGGTTTGACGTGAATATCTTTGTTGGATAATTTGAACTACATATATTATGTGAATATTGTATGATATAGAAATATTGTTGTTCATATCATTCAAGTTGTTGTTGTTAATGTTGTTATGAAGCAACTTGTTATTGTTGATGTCATTGCTGTTGTTGATTGTTAATATCGTTATGTTGCAAGTTATTGTCAAAGTCGCTAAGTTGTAAGTAGTTGTTCTAAGTTTTTGACGTTGTCGAAGCTGTCTAAGTTGTAAAAGTTGTTGGTTGTTGAGTCCATGCATAGTCATTAAATTTGAGGGCTTGATGCCCTGTGGGCTTTTTTCGCTTTATGCGTTGGGGACTTGATGCCCTGAGAGCTTATGCACTATAAGTTGGGGGCTTGATGCCTGTGAGCCTTTTTCGCTCTATAAGTTGGGGGCTTGCTTCCCTGTTAGCCTTATTCGCTCTTAAAGTTGGGGGCTTAATGCCCTGATTGGTACCACATGCATGTTTAAGTTGTTGTTGTTGCATTGTCGAGTTGATGTTGTTGTCGTTGCATTGTCGTTGATGTCGAGTTGTCGGTGTTGTTGTCGTATTGTCAAGTTGTCGAAATAATTAATGAGTTGTTATTGAGGAATTATGTGCATCATTGTTAATGATGATTCGAAGTTAATTGATGATGTATAGTTTGAATTATGTGAAGCATTAACATTGTTTCATTGTTGTTGTTTATGTTGATAAATTCTCTTACTTAAATGACTGTTTATTAGTTTTACTAATGATGAATACATGTTGTTATGTGCTGTTAAATTGTTTTATAGAATTATATGCTTATTATTATTGAATGTGAAATCTCACCCCTTGTGTTTGAACGTTACCTCTATGTGGGTAACGTGTAGATAACCATGAATAGTTGAAGTGAGTTGACTCTCTCACGCGTCGTCTTAGGGTCGCTCTGATACGTAACGGGACGGTGATCTTTTTTTGTTTTCCATCTGTTACGTATTTTTATGATTTATGTTGATGAACCACCTAGAATGGAATTTTAATAAGTTGTTTATGTTGAGGCCGTTGTGCCATTACGATGTTTAATTTAATGTTTTCCGCTGCAATGAGATTTAAATTGATAACATGAGATGATTGAAATAAATAGTAATTTTACTATATTTACATTTTAAGGAAGTGTAGCATCCTGTTTAGTTGTTTACTCTGATTTTAAGCAAAAAAAATTAAGTTGGGAAAACGGGGTGTTACAATTGGTATCAGAGCAGGTCGGTCCGTCCAGCCAGGTAGTTGAGTCGTTTGTGTTGTGTGACAGTTGAATATTGTCGTTGTCTTTTTCTAATTAATGGTTATGTTTTATTATGTGATCATGTTTGACTGACTAACTTTAATGTGGTTTTAGTGTAATGTTTGAAGTTACTATTTTGTTATACATAGTTTAAGATATTTAAGCAATAATTAAATTCATTTTTCTCTTGTGCTTTGAATTGCGAGAACGAAATTCTTTTAAGGGGGGTAGAGTTTAAACGCCCTATTTTATTATTTATTTATTTTATTGAGTTTAAATGTCTTTTTATAATTTAGTCGATTTATATTGATGAGTGATATTTTGTTATGTTATATGTTGGTATTTATTAGTATAATATATATGTTATTTGGTGTAGAAATATATATGTTATCTGGTGTAGAAATATATTTGTTATTTGGTGTAGAAATATATTTGTTATTTGGTGTAGAAATATTATATATATATATATATATATATATATATTAAAATAGAATATTGAGATGTGAGGGGAATATTTGGAATAAGGGAGAATATGTTAGGTTTTTAAAAAGAGAGGTTAGGAATAGAGAAACAAAATACGTGAAAACAATTTTTGGGAGAAAAGGGAGAAACCGAGAGAAGAGAAGAGTCACAGAAGAGAAAGCGGTACAACCTTGCGATCATCTAACCTAAGGTAAGGGTGGGACTAACCTTCTTTAATCATAAGTATATAATCCCGAAAAAAGGTTTAACCTTGTAGTTGTTAATAGGTTTTGATGTTGTAGAATTAGGGTTTGAAACTAAAATTGATCGTAGAAAGAGCAGATAATCCGATGAATTAGGTTGATAATTGATGAATTTCTAATATAATGTTTTGATTCAAGTTTTATATGGTTTTGAAAATCACTTTTGGTTTTTGAGATATGATGAAAATACTCCAAGGAGATCTTAGTGAAATTTTATGAAAATTTAGTATAACAGTTTCTAAGTCAATCCAAAACTTAGGGAATAATTCCAAACCTCCAAACTGGAAGTACTAGGAGTTTAATTAAGGGGGTTTTAGAGTATTTAACCTATGTTGTGATGGATCTAATTTGGTTTGACGTGAATATCTTTGTTGGATAATTTGAAAAACATATATTATGTGAATATTGTATGATATAGAAATATTGTTGTTCATATTATTCAAGTTGTTGTTGTTAATGTTGTTATGAAGCAACTTGTTATTGTTGATGTCATTGCTGTTGTTGATTGTTAATATCGTTATGTTGCAAGTTATTGTCAAAGTCGCTAAGTTGTAAGTAGTTGTTCTAAGTTTTTGAAGTTGTCGAAGTTGTCTAAGTTGTAAAAGTTGTTGGTTGCTTAGTCCATGCATAGTCATTAAATTTGAGGGCTTGATGCCCTGTGGGCTTTTTTCGCTTTATGCGTTGGGGGCTTGATGCCCTGAGAGCTTATACTCTATAAGTTGGGGGCTTGATGCCTGTGAGCCTTTTTCGCTCTATAAGTTGGGGGCTTGCTGCCCTGTTAGCCTTATTCGCTCTTAAAGTTGGGGGCTTAATGCCCTGATTAGTACCACATGCATGTTTAAGTTGCTGTTGTTGCATTGTCGAGTTGATGTTGTTGTCGTTGCATTGTCGTTGATGTCGAGTTGTCGGTGTTGTTGTCGTATTGTCAAGTTGTCGAAATAATTAATGAGTTGTTATTGAGGAATTATGTGCATCATTATTAATGATGATTCGAAGTTAATTGATGATGTATAGTTTGAATTATGTGAAGCATTAACATTGTTTAATTGTTGTTGTTTATGTTGATAAATTCTCTTACTTAAGTGACTGTTTATTAGTTTTACTAATGATGAATAGATGTTGTTATGTGCTGTTAAATTGTTTTATAGAATTATATGCTTATTATTATTGAATGTGAAATCTCACCCCTTGTGTTTGAACGTTACCTCTATGTGGGTAACGTGTAGATAACCATGAATAGTTGAAGTGAGTTGACTCTCTCACGCGTCGTCTTAGGGTCGCTCTGATACGTAACGGGACAGTGATCTTTATTTGTTTTCCATCTGTTACGTATTTTTATGATTTATGTTGATGAACCACCTAGAATGGAATTTTAATAAGTTGTTTATGTTGAGGCCGTTGTGCCATTACGATGTTTAATTTAATGTTTTCCGCTGCAATGAGATTTAAATTGATAACATGAGATGATTGAAATAAATAGCAATTTTACTATATTTACATTTTAAGGAAGTGTAGCATCCTGTTTAGTTGTTTACTCTGATTTTAAGCAAAAAAAATTAAATTGGGAAAACGGGGTGTTACAATTGGTATCAGAGCAGGTCGGTCCGTCCGGCCAGGTAGTTGAGTCGTTTGTGTTGTGTGACAGTTGAATATTGTCGTTGTCTTTTTCTAATTAATGGTTATGTTTTATTATGAGATCATGTTTGACTGACTAACTTTAATGTGGTTTTAGTGTAATGTTTGAAGTTACTATTTTGTTATACATAGTTTAAGATATTTAAGCAATAATTAAATTCATTTTTCTCTTGTGCTTTGAATTGCGAGAACGAAATTCTTTTAAGGGGGGTAGAGTTTAAACGCCCTATTTTATTATTTATTTATTTTATTGAGTTTAGATGTCTTTTTATAATTTAGTCGATTTATATTGATGAGTGATATTTTGTTATGTTATATGTTGGTATTTATTAGTATAATATATATGTTATTTGGTGTAGAAATATATATGTTATCTGGTGTAGAAATATATTTGTTATTTGGTGTAGAAATATATTTGTTATTTGGTGTAGAAATATTTTATATATATATATATATATATATATATATATATATAATAAAATAGAATATTGAGATGTGAGGGGAATATTTGGAATAAGGGGGAATATGTTAGGTTTTTAAAAAGAGAGGTTAGGAATAGAGAAACAGAATACGTGAAAACAATTTTTGGGAGAAAAGGGAGAAACCGAGAGAAGAGAAGAGTCACAGAAGAGAAAGCGGTACAACCTTGCGATCATCTAACCTAAGGTAAGGGTGGGACTAACCTTCTTTAATCATAAGTATATAATCCCGAAAAAAGGTTTAACCTTGTAGTTGTTAATAGGTTTTGATGTTGTAGAATTAGGGTTTGAAACTAAAATTGATCGTAGAAAGAGCAGATAATCCGATGAATTAGGTTGATAATTGATGAATTTCTAATATAATGTTTTGAGTCAAGTTTTATATGGTTTTGAAAATCACTTTTGGTTTTTGAGATATGATGAAAATACTCCAAGGAGATCTTAGTGAAATTTTATGAAAATTTAGTATAACAGTTTCTAAGTCAATCCAAAACTTAGGGAATAATTCCAAACCTCCAAACTGGAAGTACTAGGAGTTTAATTAAGGGGGTTTTAGAGTATTTAACCTATGTTGTGATGGATCTAATTTGGTTTGACGTGAATATCTTTGTTGGATAATTTGAAAAACATATATTATGTCAATATTGTATGATATAGAAATATTGTTGTTCATATTATTCAAGTTGTTGTTAATGTTGTTATGAAGCAACTTGTTATTGTTGATGTCATTGCTGTTGTTGATTGTTAATATCGTTATGTTGCAAGTTATTGTCAAAGTCGCTAAGTTGTAAGTAGTTGTTCTAAGTTTTTGAAGTTGTCGAAGCTGTCTAAGTTGTAAAAGTTTTTGGTTGCTTAGTCCATGCATAGTCATTAAATTTGAGGGCTTGATGCCCTGTGGGCTTTTTTCGCTTTATGCGTTGGGGGCTTGATGCCCTGAGAGCTTATACTCTATAAGTTGGGGGCTTGATGCCTGTGAGCCTTTTTCGCTCTATAAGTTGGGGGCTTGCTGCCCTGTTAGCCTTATTCGCTCTTAAAGTTGGGGGCTTAATGCCCTGATTAGTACCACATGCATGTTTAAGTTGCTGTTGTTGCATTGTCGAGTTGATGTTGTTGTCGTTGCATTGTCGTTGATGTCGAGTTGTCGGTGTTGTTGTCGTATTGTCAAGTTGTCGAAATAATTAATGAGTTGTTATTGAGGAATTATGTGCATCATTATTAATGATGATTCGAAGTTAATTGATGATGTATAGTTTGAATTATGTGAAGCATTAACATTGTTTAATTGTTGTTGTTTATGTTGATAAATTCTCTTACTTAAGTGACTGTTTATTAGTTTTACTAATGATGAATAGATGTTGTTATGTGCTGTTAAATTGTTTTATAGAATTATATGCTTATTATTATTGAATGTGAAATCTCACCCCTTGTGTTTGAACGTTACCTCTATGTGGGTAACGTGTAGATAACCATGAATAGTTGAAGTGAGTTGACTCTCTCACGCGTCGTCTTAGGGTCGCTCTGATACGTAACGGGACAGTGATCTTTATTTGTTTTCCATCTGTTACGTATTTTTATGATTTATGTTGATGAACCACCTAGAATGGAATTTTAATAAGTTGTTTATGTTGAGGCCGTTGTGCCATTACGATGTTTAATTTAATGTTTTCCGCTGCAATGAGATTTAAATTGATAACATGAGATGATTGAAATAAATAGCAATTTTACTATATTTACATTTTAAGGAAGTGTAGCATCCTGTTTAGTTGTTTACTCTGATTTTAAGCAAAAAAAATTAAGTTGGGAAAACGGGGTGTTACAATTGGTATCAGAGCAGGTCGGTCCGTCCGGCCAGGTAGTTGAGTCGTTTGTGTTGTGTGACAGTTGAATATTGTCGTTGTCTTTTTCTAATTAATGGTTATGTTTTATTATGGGATCATGTTTGACTGACTAACTTTAATGTGGTTTTAGTGTAATGTTTGAAGTTACTATTTTGTTATACATAGTTTAAGATATTTAAGCAATAATTAAATTCATTTTTCTCTTGTGCTTTGAATTGCGAGAACGAAATTCTTTTAAGGGGGGTAGAGTTTAAACGCTTATTTATTTATTTTATTGAGTTTAGATGTCTTTTTATAATTTAGTCGATTTATATTGATGAGTGATATTTTGTTATGTTATATGTTGGTATTTATTAGTATAATATATATGTTATTTGGTGTAGAAATATATATGTTATCTGGTGTAGAAATATATTTGTTATTTGGTGTAGAAATATATTTGTTATTTGGTGTAGAAATATTTTATATATATATATATATATATATATATATATATAATAAAATAGAATATTGAGATGTGAGGGGAATATTTGGAATAAGGGGGAATATGTTAGGTTTTTAAAAAGAGAGGTTAGGAATAGAGAAACAGAATACGTGAAAACAATTTTTGGGAGAAAAGGGAGAAACCGAGAGAAGAGAAGAGTCACAGAAGAGAAAGCGGTACAACCTTGCGATCATCTAACCTAAGGTAAGGGTGGGACTAACCTTCTTTAATCATAAGTATATAATCCCGAAAAAAGGTTTAACCTTGTAGTTGTTAATAGGTTTTGATGTTGTAGAATTAGGGTTTGAAACTAAAATTGATCGTAGAAAGAGCAGATAATCCGATGAATTAGGTTGATAATTGATGAATTTCTAATATAATGTTTTGAGTCAAGTTTTATATGGTTTTGAAAATCACTTTTGGTTTTTGAGATATGATGAAAATACTCCAAGGAGATCTTAGTGAAATTTTATGAAAATTTAGTATAACAGTTTCTAAGTCAATCCAAAACTTAGGGAATAATTCCAAACCTCCAAACTGGAAGTACTAGGAGTTTAATTAAGGGGGTTTTAGAGTATTTAACCTATGTTGTGATGGATCTAATTTGGTTTGACGTGAATATCTTTGTTGGATAATTTGAAAAACATATATTATGTCAATATTGTATGATATAGAAATATTGTTGTTCATATTATTCAAGTTGTTGTTAATGTTGTTATGAAGCAACTTGTTATTGTTGATGTCATTGCTGTTGTTGATTGTTAATATCGTTATGTTGCAAGTTATTGTCAAAGTCGCTAAGTTGTAAGTAGTTGTTCTAAGTTTTTGAAGTTGTCGAAGCTGTCTAAGTTGTAAAAGTTTTTGGTTGCTTAGTCCATGCATAGTCATTAAATTTGAGGGCTTGATGCCCTGTGGGCTTTTTTCGCTTTATGCGTTGGGGGCTTGATGCCCTGAGAGCTTATACTCTATAAGTTGGGGGCTTGATGCCTGTGAGCCTTTTTCGCTCTATAAGTTGGGGGCTTGCTGCCCTGTTAGCCTTATTCGCTCTTAAAGTTGGGGGCTTAATGCCCTGATTAGTACCACATGCATGTTTAAGTTGCTGTTGTTGCATTGTCGAGTTGATGTTGTTGTCGTTGCATTGTCGTTGATGTCGAGTTGTCGGTGTTGTTGTCGTATTGTCAAGTTGTCGAAATAATTAATGAGTTGTTATTGAGGAATTATGTGCATCATTATTAATGATGATTCGAAGTTAATTGATGATGTATAGTTTGAATTATGTGAAGCATTAACATTGTTTAATTGTTGTTGTTTATGTTGATAAATTCTCTTACTTAAGTGACTGTTTATTAGTTTTACTAATGATGAATAGATGTTGTTATGTGCTGTTAAATTGTTTTATAGAATTATATGCTTATTATTATTGAATGTGAAATCTCACCCCTTGTGTTTGAACGTTACCTCTATGTGGGTAACGTGTAGATAACCATGAATAGTTGAAGTGAGTTGACTCTCTCACGCGTCGTCTTAGGGTCGCTCTGATACGTAACGGGACAGTGATCTTTATTTGTTTTCCATCTGTTACGTATTTTTATGATTTATGTTGATGAACCACCTAGAATGGAATTTTAATAAGTTGTTTATGTTGAGGC
Source organism: Medicago truncatula (assembly GCF_003473485.1). Classification (NCBI taxonomy): domain Eukaryota; kingdom Viridiplantae; phylum Streptophyta; class Magnoliopsida; order Fabales; family Fabaceae; genus Medicago; species Medicago truncatula. Next base: position 114,885 of record NW_024340368.1, read on the forward strand.
CGTTGTGCCATTACGATGTTTAATTTAATGTTTTCCGCTGCAATGAGATTTAAATTGATAACATGAGATGATTGAAATAAATAGCAATTTTACTATATTTACATTTTAAGGAAGTGTAGCATCCTGTTTAGTTGTTTACTCTGATTTTAAGCAAAAAAAATTAAGTTGGGAAAACGGGGTGTTACAATTGGTATCAGAGCAGGTCGGTCCGTCCGGCCAGGTAGTTGAGTCGTTTGTGTTGTGTGACAGTTGAATATTGTCGTTGTCTTTTTCTAATTAATGGTTATGTTTTATTATGGGATCATGTTTGACTGACTAACTTTAATGTGGTTTTAGTGTAATGTTTGAAGTTACTATTTTGTTATACATAGTTTAAGATATTTAAGCAATAATTAAATTCATTTTTCTCTTGTGCTTTGAATTGCGAGAACGAAATTCTTTTAAGGGGGGTAGAGTTTAAACGCTTATTTATTTATTTTATTGAGTTTAGATGTCTTTTTATAATTTAGTCGATTTATATTGATGAGTGATATTTTGTTATGTTATATGTTGGTATTTATTAGTATAATATATATGTTATTTGGTGTAGAAATATATATGTTATCTGGTGTAGAAATATATTTGTTATTTGGTGTAGAAATATATTTGTTATTTGGTGTAGAAATATTTTATATATATATATATATATATATATAATAAAATAGAATATTGAGATGTGAGGGGAATATTTGGAATAAGGGAGAATATGTTAGGTTTTTAAAAAGAGAGGTTAGGAATAGAGAAACAGAATACGTGAAAACAATTTTTGGGAGAAAAGGGAGAAACCGAGAGAAGAGAAGAGTCACAGAAGAGAAAGCGGTACAACCTTGCGATCATCTAACCTAAGGTAAGGGTGGGACTAACCTTCTTTAATCATAAGTATATAATCCCGAAAAAAGGTTTAACCTTGTAGTTGTTAATAGGTTTTGATGTTGTAGAATTAGGGTTTGAAACTAAAATTGATCGTAGAAAGAGCAGATAATCCGATGAATTAGGTTGATAATTGATGAATTTCTAATATAATGTTTTGAGTCAAGTTTTATATGGCTTTGAAAATCACTTTTGGTTTTTGAGATATGATGAAAATACTCCAAGGAGATCTTAGTGAAATTTTATGAAAATTTAGTATAACAGTTTCTAAGTCAATCCAAAACTTAGGGAATAATTCCAAACCTCCAAACTGGAAGTACTAGGAGTTTAATTAAGGGGGTTTTAGAGTATTTAACCTATGTTGTGATGGATCTAATTTGGTTTGACGTGAATATCTTTGTTGGATAATTTGAAAAACATATATTATGTGAATATTGTATGATATAGAAATATTGTTGTTCATATTATTCAAGTTGTTGTTAATGTTGTTATGAAGAAACTTGTTATTGTTGATGTCATTGCTGTTGTTGATTGTTAATATCGTTATGTTGCAAGTTATTGTCAAAGTCGCTAAGTTGTAAGTAGTTGTTCTAAGTTTTTGAAGTTGTCGAAGCTGTCTAAGTTGTAAAAGTTGTTGGTTGCTTAGTCCATGCATAGTCATTAAATTTGAGGGCTTGATGCCCTGTGGGCTTTTTTCGCTTTATGCGTTGGGGGCTTGATGCCCTGAGAGCTTATACTCTATAAGTTGGGGGCTTGATGCCTGTGAGCCTTTTTCGCTCTATAAGTTGGGGGCTTGCTGCCCTGTTAGCCTTATTCGCTCTTAAAGTTGGGGGCTTAATGCCCTGATTAGTACCACATGCATGTTTAAGTTGCTGTTGTTGCATTGTCGAGTTGATGTTGTTGTCGTTGCATTGTCGTTGATGTCGAGTTGTCGGTGTTGTTGTCGTATTGTCAAGTTGTCGAAATAATTAATGAGTTGTTATTGAGGAATTATGTGCATCATTATTAATGATGATTCGAAGTTAATTGATGATGTATAGTTTGAATTATGTGAAGCATTTACATTGTTTAATTGTTGTTGTTTATGTTGATAAATTCTCTTACTTAAGTGACTGTTTATTAGTTTTACTAATGATGAATAGATGTTGTTATGTGCTGTTAAATTGTTTTATAGAATTATATGCTTATTATTATTGAATGTGAAATCTCACCCCTTGTGTTTGAACGTTACCTCTGTGTGGGTAACGTGTAGATAACCATGAATAGTTGAAGTGAGTTGACTCTCTCACGCGTCGTCTTAGGGTCGCTCTGATACGTAACGGGACAGTGATCTTTTTTTGTTTTCCATCTGTTACGTATTTTTATGATTTATGTTGATGAATCACCTAGAATGGAATTTTAATAAGTTGTTTATGTTGAGGCCGTTGTGCCATTACGATGTTTAATTTAATGTTTTCCGCTGCAATGAGATTTAAATTGATAACATGAGATGATTGAAATAAATAGTAATTTTACTATATTTACATTTTAAGGAAGTGTAGCATCCTGTTTAGTTGTTTACTCTGATTTTAAGCAAAAAAAATTAAGTTGGGAAAACGGGGTGTTACAATTGGTATCAGAGCAGGTCGGTCCGTCCGGCCAGGTAGTTGAGTCGTTTGTGTTGTGTGACAGTTGAATATTGTCGTTGTCTTTTTCTAATTAATGGTTATGTTTTATTATGTGATCATGTTTGACTGACTAACTTTAATGTGGTTTTAGTGTAATGTTTGAAGTTACTATTTTGTTATACATAGTTTAAGATATTTAAGCAATAATTAAATTCATTTTTCTCTTGTGCTTTGAATTGCGAGAACGAAATTCTTTTAAGGGGGGTAGAGTTTAAACGCCCTATTTTATTATTTATTTATTTTATTGAGTTTAGATGTCTTTTTATAATTTAGTCGATTTATATTGATGACTGATATTTTGTTATGTTATATGTTGGTATTTATTAGTATCATATATATGTTATTTGGTGTAGAAATATATATGTTATCTGGTGTAGAAATATATTTGTTATTTGGTGTAGAAATATTATATATATATATATATATATTAAAATAGAATATTGAGATGTGAGGGGAATATTTGGAATAAGGGAGAATATGTTAGGTTTTTAAAAAGAGAGGTTAGGAATAGAGAAACAGAATACGTGAAAACAATTTTTGGGAGAAAAGGGAGAAACCGAGAGAAGAGAAGAGTCACAGAAGAGAAAGCGGTACAACCTTGCGATCATCTAACCTAAGGTAAGGGTGGGACTAACCTTCGTTAATCATAAGTATATAATCCCGAAAAAAGGTTTAACCTTGTAGTTGTTAATAGGTTTTGATGTTGTAGAATTAGGGTTTGAAACTAAAATTGATCGTAGAAAGAGTAGATAATCCGATGAATTAGGTTGATAATTGGAGAATTTCTAAAATAATGTTTTGGTTCAATTTTTATATGGTTTTGAGTGCCTTATCATGTATAGAAATGGTTAGACAAGTTTTGGAATCAAATTTCAGCATTGGGAAGCTAGAATTGGGATTTTGAGGTGAAAAATGGGTTTTTCCCGAGACCTGCACACTGACAGCATCTCCTGTTTCATATTCTTGCATCTTTTTCACACGTTTCTGTTTTGAGTTGGCTTTTGGTGTAAACATGAAAGTTGTAGATAATTGTGTTAGCTTTCCAGTGGCTCTGGTTTGACTTGAAAATGACTTTTGGTATTTGAGATATGATGAAAATACTCCATGGAGATCTTAGTGAAATTTTATGAAAATTTAGTTTAACAGTTTCTAAGTCAATCCAAAACTTAGGGAATAATTCCAAACCTCAAAACTGGAAGTACTAGGAGTTTAATTAAGGGGGTTTTAGAGTATTTAACCTATGTTGTGATGGATCTAATTTCGTTTGACGTGAATATCTTTGTTGGATAATTTGAAATACATATATTATGTGAATATTGTATGATATAGAAATATTGTTGTTCATATCAGTCAAGTTGTTGTTGTTAATGTTGTTATGAAGCAACTTGTTATTGTTAATGTCATTGTTGTTGTTTATTGTTAATATTGTTATGTTGCAAGTTATTGTCAAAGTCGCTAAGTTGTAAGTTGTTGTTCTAAGTTGTTGAAGTTGTCTAAGTTGTCGAAGCTGTCTAAGTCGTAAAAGTTGTTGGTTGCTGAGTCCATGCATAGTCATTAAATTTGAGGGCTTGATGCCCTGTGGGCCTTTTTCGTTTTATACGTTGGGGGCTTGATGCCCTCAGAGCTTATGCTCTATAAGTTGGGGGCTTGATGCCCTATGAGCCTTTTTCGCTCTATAAGTTGGGGGTTTGCTTCCCCGTTAGTCTTATTCGCTCTTAAAGTTGGGGGCTTAATGCCCTGATTGGTACCACATGCATGTTTAAGTTGTTGTTGTTGCATTGTCGAGTTGATGTTGTTGTTGTCGTTGCATTGCCGTTGATGTCGAATTGTAGGTGCTGTCGTCGTGTTGTCAAGTTGTCGAAATAATTAATGAGTTGTTATTGAGGAATTATGTGCATCATTGTTAATGATGATTCGAAGTTAATTGATGATGTATAGTTGGAATTATGTGAAGTATTAACATTGTTTAATTATTGTTGTTTATGTTGATAAATTCTCTTACTTAAATGACTGTTTATTAGTTTTACTAATGATGAATAGATGTTGTTATGTGCTGTTAAATTCTTTTATAGAATTATATGCTTATTATTATTGAATGTGAAATCTTACCCCTTCTGTTTGAACGTTGCCTCTACGTGGGTAACGTGCAGATAACCAGGAATAGTTGTTGAAGTGAGTTGACTCTCTCACACGTCGTCTTAGGGTCGCTCTGATACGTAACGGGACGGGGATCTTGTTTTGTTTTCCATGTGTTACGTATTTTTATGATTTATGTTGATGAACCACCTAGAATGAAATTTTAATAAGTTGTTTATGTTGAGGCCGTTGTGCCATTACGATGTTTAATTTAATGTTTTCCGTTGCAATGAGATTTAAATTGATGACATGAGATGATTGAAATAAATAGTAATTTTACTATATTTACATTTTAAAGAAGTGTAGCATCTTGTTTAGTTGTTTACTCTGATTTTATGCAAAAAAAAAAAAAAAATTAAGTTGTGTGCTCGCGATTTTCGGATATCAAACCATTAATTGATTTGAATCATCAATCTTTGAACTCTCGATTTTTATTCGTGGGAAGGGAAAAAATGAGTAAAAACCCTTAAGACTTTGAATTCGGGGGTTGGTTACGCGAAGGGAAGGTGTTAGCACCCTAAGCGTCTATGGTATTCCATAGGAACCTCCTACCTAGATTATCTTGTGCTAAATTCATTTGCTCATTTGAAAAATTATTACCTAAAAATTTAAGTGAAAAGAATGGAGGGAGAAGGAGCATGTTTTTGGTTATTTTTAATTGATTTGGAAGGACAAGTCCTCTGCCTACGTACCCTTTTGGGAAAGGGATCAAAACCGACGTAGTTCCACTGAGAAATTTCTTCGGTGGGTTAGGTTGATTTTAAAATTTTTGCAAATGGTTTTAAGAAGAGAAAGAGGCCTCAAGGCATGAGATAAAAGAAATGAGTGAGGTTGATTGATTTTAAATTTTGAAAATGATTGAAGTCGAATTAAAATTGATTGAGAGTTTGATTAAGAAAATAAAGGAAAAATGTTATTAAGAAAATGATTTTGAAGTTTTGCATATTTGATTTTTTTTGAGAAAATGATTTTTTCTAAACTAACGGTGAAAACTAACGTAACGTCGTAAAAAAAACGAGCGGAAAGCGGTAAATAAATTGTGTTAGTGTTGGTGCTTGTGTTACCTACATTATTACATCAATTCCTAAATACAACCCTAAGGCTTTTATGCCAAAATAAAATGCAAGAAATAAAATTACATCAACTCCCTATTTATACACACTAAGTCAATGACAAAATAAAATGATGAGAAAATTAAATGTGCATACTATGATTCAAGATAAAAATTAAATCGTTAGTAAGCATAAGAAAAATCATGGTAAATGAGACATAAGAAATAAAAAGCAAGGAATTAAGACAAGCAACAATTAAGATCATCATATCAGAAATAAACAAAAAATTTTAAAAGAAAACAAATAGGATGGATTTTTAAAATTAGAGAAAATTAAAATGATGAGAACAATATTTTGGAATTTTTCTAAACACAAAAAAAAAAAAAAAAAAAAGTGTAAAAAAATTGGCTCAGCAGGATTTAATCTGGAACGTTGGATGAATCCAGAGGTCCAGATCTGAATCTTAAGATCTCATCACAGCCATAGGATCTAAGATCCAATGATTTAAAAAAAAAACAGAAAAAGGGAAGGATATACTGGAAGCAAAGTGACCGTCAGATCAACGATCTGACGGTTCAACAGCAGGCACGCAATATTCCCACACAAAAGAAACAAACACTCAACCACATACGAGATGCATCATCGGCCGTAAGATCTACGATCTGACGGCCTAGCGTTAACCGTACACGATAATACGATGGAAAAATACACATGGAATTAAAATAAAATGATGAGGTTATATAAAGCGGTTTCAACAAAAAAAAAAAACACACAAAACAAAATCCTTCTCTCTCTAAGTCACACTTAGAGAGAGAAGCTCTCTTCTCTTTCTTTTGAAGCAGATCGGGGAAGAAGGAGGAAAGAACTCCGACGCGGCGGCCGGCCGGTTTCCGGCGACGGAGCCACCGCGTCGGAAAACTTAAACTATACTTTTTTTAATTTTTTTTTTGTGGATCTAGTTCTTCTCCTTCTTCTTTATTCGAATCTACACTCAAATTTTTTAAAACAGTTCACATAAACCCTAGATCTAGAAAAAACTTCATCAACAAAAACTCTTTATAAACATTACTTCATCTCCAAATACGAACACAAAATAGAAGAGATCGAGGAAAAGAGAAAGTAAGAAAGCGTTACCTCAGTGTTTAGATCGGAGAAAAATAACTTGTTGACGGAAAACTTCTTGCTGCTTGGCTCGTGAATCCGGCTCCGTTCCTTGCACCGTCACGGTTCCGTTTCTTCTTCTTCACCTCTTTGATTTCGTTTGGTGCTTAAAGGTTTCGATCTGGAATTCTGTGTTGAATCTTGTTGTTGTTGTGTTAGTGGAACTTGATTATGTGTTGGTATACAATGAAAATGAGAATTTGGATCTGTATTGTAATGTTTGTGAGTGAATTCGAGAAAGAAAATTAAGTGGTGGTTGATAATTCTGGAAATTATACTTGAATGTTCATGACGTTTATGTGATGTTCATCATTTTGTGGTGTTTTGATCTGTAACTAGATGAGAGAGAAAGGGAAAAGGTGTTTGTATGTGATAGGGACCAATCTGACCCGTTTTCTGACTCTGACGCGTTTTTCTAACTCTTTTTTCTCTCTCCAGTGTAGCAGTAATTGCAGCTATTTATACTGCTAAAAACTAGGATTTTGGATTAAAGGACCAATAGATTTTGGACACCTAAACATGACTGAAACTAAAGACCTAAAAAAAAAAAAAACAATAAAAAAAAGTTAAAAAGGAAATACTTGTAATGAAAATGAAAAACGTGGCATTCAAAGAAAAGAAGGAAGTTAAAATCAAATGATGAAAAAATAAAAGAGGAAATTAAATTATGAGAATCAAAGATAATAATAAAGATGGAGAAAATGAATTAATAAAATTAAAAATTGTCTCTTTCGGAAACCAGAATGAGGTACTCTAAAGTAACCTCCGTGTCGAAATTTCGTTTGAAATGATTAAAAAGACGCAATTTTTTTAAAATACGATTAGACCTTTGACTGTTAAGACTAAAAACACTATAAAATGCGTTATAAAAATGCAGATGAAGTGATTTTAAATGTTGTAAAAATGCAAGCGGGGACTTAAATGCAAGATAAAAGTTTTTAAATGATTAAAGACAAAAAACACAAGTTTTAAATGGTAAAAAAACGAATAAAAGAGAATGTGGACTATTTCAAAATATGGACATAAAAGATTTTAAACGGTCCAAATTTGGGGTATGACAAGTTGGGAAAACGGGGTGTTACAATTGGTATCAGAGCAGGTCGGTCCGTCCGGCCAAGTAGTTGAGTCGTTTGTGTTGTGTGACAGCTGAATACCGTCGTTGTGTTTTTTTAATTAATGCTTAAATTTTATTATGTGATCATGTTTGACTGACTAACTTTAACGTGGTTTTTGTGTAATGATTGAAGTTTCTATTTTGTTATACATAGTTTAAGATATTTAAGCAATAACTGAATTCATTTTCTTTTGTGCTTTGAATTTCGAGGACGAAATTCCTTTAAGGGGGTAGAGTTGTAACACCTTCTTTGATAATTTGAGTATTTTGTTGAGTTTAGAGTATATTTATATGATTTATGTGAATTAATGATTATGTGGTTTGTGTTATTTTATTAAGTGGCCTTATTTTATTATTTACTAGAATAAGATTTGAAAATAAAATAAATATTGAGATGAGGGGTTGTTTTGAGAATTTAGAGAGTTTAGTGGAATAAGTGGAAATAAGATAAAGAGGGGTGAGGAGATAAATAGGAGAAAATAGGTCATAATAGTTTTTACGTACAACAAGTTTTGGAAAAAGGGAGAACAAGAGGAGAGAAGAACCAAGAGAAGAGGCTGCCCAATCGATTAACTAAGGTAAGGGTGAGACTAGCATTCAATCTTCTTAAGTCTATGATTCTGAAATTGAATTTAACATGGTTGTAGGTTGTAGTTTTGGAAATTTGAGAATTAGGTTTAGAAGTTGTAATAGGTTGTATGATTCTAAAAATGAGTTTAACATGTTGAAGTTTTGTTAGTTTTGATGTTATAGAAATTAAGGTTAATTTGTAGAATTGATTGTTGGAATTAAGATGTTAATGAAGTTAGAGTTTTGAAAAGAAGCTAGGGTTTTGAATTTCAAATTGATTGTTAAAGAGTAGGTAACCCAATGAATTAACATAAGAATTGATGTTCAGGTTGTAGAATAATCATAGGTGATGTTTCCTATCAAATTTGGGAGTCTTGTGTTTGAGTCTAGTGATTTAAGAGTGATTCTTAAGTGAAAAACGCATTGTTAAACTGATTTTTGAAATGTTGTGAAGCTCAAATCGGCCCCCGAGTTGTCAAAATTGGCCACCGATTTCTGAGCTGATTTTCCAGTTTTTGTTCGACGAAAATCGGCCCCCGATTTGTCAAAATCGGCCATCGATTTTCTGTCAGTCAAATTTGGAAAATATTCGCAATTTTCACCCTTTTCCGTTTTGAATTTTCTTTTTGTGTAAGCATAAAAGTTGTAGATAATTAAGTTAGCTTTCCATTGGCTTTGGTTTGACTTGAAAATGATTTTTAGTTTTTGAGTTATTATCAAAATACTCCAAGGAGGTCTTAGCGAAATCTTATGAAAATTCAGCACAGCCGTTTCTAAGTTAATCCAAAACCTAGGGAATAATTCCAAACCTCAAAACTAGAAGTATTAGGAGTTTAATTACGGTGTTTAAGAGTATTTGACCTATGTTGTGATGGATCTAATTGGTTTGACGTAAATATCTTTGCTAGATAATTTGAAATACATATATTATATGAATGTTGTTGTTGAATAATTTGAGGTACATATATTATGTGAATATTGTATGATATAGAAATAATGTTGTTATACCATCCAAATGGTTATTATTAATGTTGCTATGGTTCAAGTTGTTGTATGTTGTTGTCTGTGCTGTTATTGATTGTTAAATCATTAAGTTGCATATGTTGGTCAAAGTTGTCAAGTTGTAAGTTGTTGATCCAAAGTATTGGAGTCATATAAGATGTCGATGATGTCCATGTTGTAAGTTGTTGAGTCCATGCATACTCATTCATGTTGAGGGCTTGATGCCCTGTGAGCCTTTTGTAACACCCCGTTTTCCCAATATGAAAATTTCTAAACAATTATCAGAGTAAACATCATAAACGGGATATCACATTCAAACATAATCCAAAATCAGTTAAATAACAATTTAACTTTCAACAAAATATCTTAAACATTACAGCGGAAATTAATTCGAAATCCATAAATCATTTCGGCACGTAGGCCCCATCAAAATATGTCAAATGAGTTAATCAAAAATCATAAAATAACATAATTGTTCACGTAAGAGAATGAAGCATGCATATCATAACACCCGATCCCGTTACGTATCAGAGCGACCTAGACGACACAGTGAGGCAAGGCCACTCACGACAGCAATCTGCACACTAAGCTCGATCACCTACAAGTTACTCATACGAAGAGCAACATTTCCAAGCAGAAGGGGTGAGATTTCACAAAACAATAATATTAATCAATATAATTCGAAATCATAATTAACAACATAAACAATCTTAAACATCATTGCATCTTTGATAAACAATTATCAAGTAATCACATATTCAATCATCATCAATAACATAACATCTTTTGACTCGACAAATGCGACAATGCAAATCTAGACCTCTTTATGCATGTGGTACCAATCAGGGCATGAGCCCCCAACATCATAGTATTAATATACTTTTAAGCATCGTGGTGAGGACAAAGCTCAATTCGTGGTGAGGACAAAGCTCCAAGGCATGAGCCCCCAACAAAAGTATGCTAATGCATGGACTCAATCAATCTAAAACAATCTTAATCAACATCTCAATATGCATCCAATAATTTGGAGCTCAACAACATCTTATTCATCATGTATAGACTCATGCAATTTAGTTAAATAACAGCAGCAGCATAATCAGATCACAACAACATCATAATTTCATAACAACAATTCAATTCAACAACATCAAGGATTATTCAAGAATAAATCAAGTAATGTATTTAATCATTAAATCACATTACAAACAGCTTAACAATTCATAACAGCTTCACAGATTCCAGTTAACATCTAAGATAGGTTTCATTACTACCTAAAGTCCCATTCCTAACCAATTCAAACAACTCAGGTCATAACATTCTCTAAAGCACTCGGTTCTGGAAGTGCTCGCGAGGCGAGAGCATCTGCTCGCCATGGCGAGTACAAGCCAAGTTTCCAACTACGGTTGTTCCAGGTTCAATCTTGTACTAAGTCATCCTCTAATCTTTAATACACAACTAAAGGTACTCAAAAGCATCTAAGGTTCAACGCAAAAGTCAAAATTACAAAATTCGACAAGCTGTCTGGTCATGCTCGCTATGGCAAGTAGGGTTGCTCGTTGTGGCGAGCTACGACTTGTAACTCGCGGGGCGAGGGGAAATGGCTCGCGTGGCGAGCGATGAACTTCATCCCTCGTGAGGCGAGGATCATCGTTCGCCAGGGCGAGCGATGAATGTTGGCTCGGGCAGAATGCAGTTTTCTTCAAAAATTCATCTAATCTCATGGTTTAAAGCCTACTTTCGATTCCATAATTCATCCTAAACATATTCTAATGGCAAGGGACAGTTTTTACATCAATCTAATCAATTTTTACCGTTTGATCATCAATTTTAGGGATTTGACCTAGTTTTCGTTTTCTCCAATTCAATCCTAATTCTTGCTAATTAATCATCAGAACTATAAGAATTAACATTATTGAATCATTAGTCTCACCCTTACCTTGTTAGATGAAAATCGCAGCACTCCTCTTGGTCTTCTCCCTTCTATGGCTTTTTCTCCAAAACAGTCGTACGTACAAAACGTTTTCTAAACCTAGGTCTTTCCTTTTTATATCTCTTCCCAATTTATTATCTTATCTCACTTTCTCCCCCAAAACTATCTAAAATCTCAAAACAGCCCTCAACTAAATATTTTATTTTATTTTCAAATCTTATTCTATTTAACAATAAAATAAGTCTCATAATCTCATCAAAAATCATCAAAACTCATAACTCATCTCAATATCAACCAAATCATCTAAATCGTTATAAATCAACAAAATTCACACATATATTATATAAATATAATATAATCGTCTAAACTCAATTAAATAATTAATTAAACGAAAGTGGACGTTACACCTTTGCTCAAATACGTTGAGGGCTTGATGCCTTGTGAGCTTTAGCTCTTTATGTTGAGGGATTGATGCCCTGTGAGTGTATTTATGCTCTTAAGTTGAGGGCTTGATGCGCTGGTTGGTACCACATGCATGATTAAGAAGTGAAGTTGCATTTGTCGAGTTTAAGAAGTTGAAATTGCATTGTCAAGTCGAAGTTGTTAATGTCGCGTTGTCGTCGTCATTAAGTTGTTATTTTTCAATGAATTGTTATTGAAGAACTATGTGGAGTATTAGTATTATTGTTTGTGATTATTTTATTGGATTACACGACGATGTTTATGACTGTTGTTATGATGGTTACATGTTGTTGTTTATAAGTTGTTATCCATGAGTTGTTAAGTTGATAAGTTGTTATCCGTGAGTTGTCTATGAAGTGCTTTATGAAGAATTATATTTATTAATTGATGATGTTTATGTTGTTGAATGTAATTGATGAATTATATGCTTAATATCATTGTTTGTGAAATCTCGCCCCATCTGCTTGGAAATGTTGCCTGTATTCGTGGGTAACTTGCAGGTAACCAAGATTAGTCGCGGTCGTGAGTGGATTCTCTCACGTGTGTCTTAGGTGCTTTGATACATAACGAGATGGGAATTTGTTGCTGTTTTTCTGTGTGTCTTAAGTTGTTGGATGAATTTTATGAGATCTTATGTTGAGGCCCTTGTGCCAAAGATTGTTTTAAATATTGACTAAATTTCCGTTGCGAAGTATTAAATGATATGTTGTTGAATTTTGAAGGATAAATAGTTATTTATTCCGTTTATGATTTTATGAAAAGAAGTGTGACATTCCGTTTATGTTGAAAAACTCTGATTTATATGTGAAATTTTTATGTTGGGAAAACGGGGTGTTATATATAGCAGCAGTATTATCACAATAAATGGGAATACTGTTAGCAGTGGATTTGCTCAATACTTTCATCATCTTTCATTTTGAACAGCTCATACTAATGAACAAGCATAAGAGCCTTTGCTTCTCTGACTTTCTTGCTGCCTTCATAGTTAGCACAAAGAGAAGCAAACATTGATCTAGCAGTGGATTTGTCACTCATCTTCATATACTCTGCTTTAGGTATAGCTTTGACAAATGCTCTTCTGATTATGTGATGCTTCTTGTAGAGTTTCTTCTGAGCAGGAGTATGCTTTCTTCTATCAATAGCAGCTCCTTCTTCATCAACGACCAAGTCACCAATACCATCTTCTAGTATGTCCCATAGTTCTTCATCTAAACCCATGACATGACTGTAGAAGTTGGTCTTCCACCAGGAAAATTCTTCAGGATCTCCATTGAACTTTGGAACTTTTCCATAGTCCGACTTCTTGTTGCTACCATAATCATATGGAACAACATTGCTCGAGCTTGATTTAGGTTATGCAGACATGTTTTTCTCAGATCTTTTACTGTTACACTGTTAAGTGTTTTGACAACAGAGCAAGCTCTGATACCAATTGAAGGTGAGAAAAAACACAAGAAGGGGGGTTGAATTGTGTTGGCTTTTTCTTCTTTTTCTCCTAACTGAAAACACTGATCAGAAGCAGATAGAGTTCTACTTCTGAAGTGATGTTCAAAACTAATTGCAACGGATAAGGAATTTATACAGGTTCCTTCCACAAACCGGAAGTCAGTCTTGTCCCCCTTGCACTTCCAAGGAGAGTTCACTAAAAAGTAATATCTGATTACAATTGCTCACTACTAAACTTAGTAAGAGATTTCAAATGCTCAAGCACAACTGCAAGAGACTTCCCATGCTCCTGAACACAATCAAGAGACTTCTATTGCTCAAGCACAACGGCAAGATACTTCTCAATTCAAACAGAATTACAAGAAAAATGTTTAAGGTTGAACACTTGATATACAATCAGTTATGTTCACAATACAAATCAGATACAGACTCTAAAGACTCTAGAATTTCTAAGATATGAGCTTTGATAAGAAATTCTAAGTGAACTTTGAATGCAGAACAATTTCAGTAGAGTTTTGGCACTTTTAATTCTTGGTATTGTTCTCTGTTAACTCTGAGTCTTCACTCCTTTATATATAGGTGTGAGAGAGACGTTGAATTGCCAGCACATTCAAAATAGAGTCGTTTGAAGCTTTTTGATTAATCACCAATGATCCTTTGCCTGATATGGTTATCGTCCTATGAAGGATCAATTTCAAATGCGTTCCCATTGCGAAGGAACATCGTTGCATGCAGAGCTGTTTTTCTTGTGTTGTAGCAGAGACAAAAATAGAGTACTGGAGGTAGTGGTTGTACACTTCGTACAAACGTACTTTGTCAATGCTCTTTGAAGAACAAGCATCCAATGCCTTCAAATCTTTTCAAAATAGTCGGTGCTTCACTTTTCCAGTCTTCTGCAATCCTTAGACAAGTTTGAATCCGTTAAACAGCTTTTGAAGCTTTAAGTTGCATCTCCTGATGAACTACAGCTTCTGGTGATTCTCAGCTTCTGATAAACTTGCTTCTGATGAACTAGCTTTTGATGAACTTGCTCCTGATGACGTCATCACTTCAGGAGCATTTTGTCTTCAGGAGCGTTTTAACTTCAGGAGCAGTTTTCTTCAGACGCTTTAAGCTTCCCTTTTTGTTGATTCCTTTGCTCTTTATTGTTCTTCCAAGACCTTTTTAAGATATCAAATTTTTGTCTATAGTCCTGTACACTTGAACAAATATTAGCATATCCAATTGACAATTTTTAATACTTTGTTATCATCAAAACTCTTAAGGGTTAATGTTCAACACATTTTGTTCCAACAACTTTCACATTCTCAAAATAGCTTATCCTATAAACACTTATTTCCCAAAAACAGAATTCACTAGTGGTAATGATATTGGTTGGTCATGATGGAGATACATGGATAGAGAATTGCAATGGTCACAAATGTTTAAGCGAAATTAGCTATGAAATTTAGCACATAGGAAGAAGTTATACAATTTAACAAAGCATGTGCACGTTTCCATGTGTTTGTCGTAAGGAATGATGATGTGGTAAAAGATCACGAGGGGAAAATTATCGTGCGACGACTACTTTGAAATAAAGAAGGCAAGAGTGAAACTAAAAATAAGAAGAATGAGGATAATTATAGATCAACCAATCGAATTGATTGTCTTGTTGCTAGACTTCGAGCAGCCTATGATTTCATTTGGTAAGTTACTAATTTTGAGTCCGATCATAGCCATGAACTAAGTCCACCACAATTGTTCATTTGATTACGAATTATCGAAAATTGAGTGAAGTATATATATTCTGATTTTTCTCATATAAATATAATAAATAAATTAATAAATCATTCAGTGACATCACTTTATATGCATTTCATTTTCCTCTAATGCAAAATAAGATTAGAGGAAAATGAAATGCATATAAGGTGATGCCACTGAATGATTTTATTAATTTATTTATTATATTTATGAGAAAAATAAGAATATTTATTTATTAGATTAAAAAATAAGTGTTTCGTTTCCATTCCATTCATTCATCATTCCTAATCGCAAACCCCCCAAACACCCTGAATCGGCGGAACCCTAGCTAATCCTGAAACAGTGAAGATGGAGTCCCCGTATGTGGTCGTAAGAGACGCAACACCTGTTGACCTATTTAAGATTCTTATGGATGCTATTTTCCCTAACGTCGATGTTAAAACTTTGGCGAATGGTAAGATTCTTCAAGTCGCCGAGGATAAGCTCCTAGGCGTTATCCTCGGTTTCATTGTCTTTGATAATGGTGAACTGAAGCGTACTGGTTATGGTCATATCACTTCCCTCTTCATTAACCGTATCTTTCAGAGAAAAGGACACGCTACTCGACTTGTGACCAATGCCGAAATGGACTTGGACAAGGTTTGTTTGTTTTCCACCGATTGATTCTGTCATAATTTTGTTTGTTAAGTTATATGTCTGTTATAGCTATTGTTAGTTAGTTAAAATCATATATGTTAATGTTAGGAGGAGTTAGATTGAGTATAATTAACAATTGTGTCTTCTTTTAATTTAATGGCGTGATTGGTGTAGTCTGTAATATAATATGGTTCCTGTTACTGTGTTTGTAGCAAGGTGCTGCTTACGTCTCAGTGTCCGTCCAGACGACAGACACCGAAGCATTACTCTTCTTCAAAAAGATGGGGTATGAGCAGGAGGAGGCGGTGACGAGCAATAATATTGATGGGAATAATGATGCTAATGTTGTAACGCCCACTTTCGTTTAATCGTTTATTTAATCGAGTTTAGGTGATTATATTATAATTATATAATATATGCATGATTTTGGTATGTTTTGATGATTTATGATGTTTTGATCGATGACGTGATGAGTTATGAGTTTTGGAAGATTTGATAAGGATATGAGAATTATTTTATTGTTAAATAAAATAAAGATTTGAAAATAATATAAAATATTTAGTTGAGGGCTGTTTTGATATTTTAGATAGTTTTGGGGGAGAAAGTGAGATAAGATAAGTTATTAGAAAGAGGTATAAATAGGGAAGACCTAATATCTTTAGAAAACCATTGTACGTGAAAACTTTTGGAAAAAGGGAGAAAAGCTTAGAGAGGAGCAAGAGACCAAGAGTGCTGCGATTTTCTTCAAACAAGGTAAGGGTGAGACTAATAATTCGATAGCGTTAATTGTTGTAATTCTGATGATTAATTGACAAAGTTAGGATTGATTAAGAAAAGTTTTGGAATTAGGTCAAAACCTTAAAAATTGATGATCAAACGGTAAAACTTGTTTAGATTGATGTAGAAACCGTCCTTTAACCTTAGAACATGTTTAGGATGGATTATGGAATCAAAATTAGGCTTTGAACCATGTTGTGTGTTGGATTTTTGAGAAAAATCCTAGTCTGCCCGTGCTTCTGTTCATCGCTCGCCACGGCGAGTGATGATCCTCGCCTCGCGAGTGATGAACTTCATCGCTCGCCACGCGAACCCTTTCCCTTCGCCTCGCGAGTTGTTTGGTGCAACTCTCCATGGCGAGCAACCCTTTCTCGCCTCGCGAGCTTAGGCAGAGTGCATGTCATATTCTGTGTTTCGACCTTTTTAGTTGGACTTTGGATGCCATAGAGTGCCTGAACATACCTAGTATTGATTAGGAATGAATGTAGGATCAGAGGGAACCCAGAACAACATTAGTTTGGGAGTTGAGTGGTACTCGCCATGGCGAGTAAGAACTCTCGCCTCGCGAGTACAACCAGAATGTACTTGCTTGAGTGTTTGTGCGATCTGTGTCGCACGTGTTGATCAAGAGCGAACCCCTAGTTGGTATTGAGACCTAATGATGACGTTTAATGCAGTATGTAGAGATGTTTAAGTTACGTTGTTATTAAATGGACATGAACTAATGTATTGTATATTCATGCAAGATATGAAGGTTTGATAATGATGCAATTTATAAGCTATTGATATAATGATATCATCTTGTTTATGTGACCTGTTTATGCTGCTTCCGTTATTTAACTAAGTGCATAAGTTTATGATGAAGTTAGCTCCAAATTATTGGATGCATGTTGATATGTTAATTACGATGTTTTGTTCATAAGTGTCCATGCATAGCATCCCATTGAGCTTAGTCCTCACCACGAATAATAGGAGCTTTGTCCTCCGCACGTTTTATAGGAGCTTTGTCCTCCGCACGATTAAAGTATATTAATACTTATGATGACGATTGGTACCACATGCATATAAGGAGTCTAAGAGCATTGTCGCATTGTCATGATTAAGATGCCTTGTTGATAATGATTGATTACGTGATTATGTGATAAGTGATTATCGAATATGTTATGTTGTTCATGATAATTGGTTATATGATTATGTTATAACTGTTTAGCAATTATGCAATGTTATTTAAGGATGATTTGATGTTAATTTATGATTCGCAATTACATTGATTAATGTTATTTGATTATGAAATCTCACCCCTTCTGCTTGAAAATGTTGCCCTTCGTATGGGTAACTTGCAGGTGATCGTGCTTAGTGTGCAGTTTGCTTTCGTGAGTTGGCCTTGCCTTCACTGTGTCGTCTAGGTCGCTCTGATACGTAACGGGATGGGGTTAATGCTATAACATGCTTCATTCTTTTACGTGAACTGCTATGATAATTTCTGTTTTGATTAACTCTTTTGAGATACTTTATTGGGGCCTGCGTGCCAAACTGATTTATGGTTTATGAACTAATATTCCGCTGCTATGTTAAGATATTATGTGGAAGTTAAATTATTATTTAACTGTTTTTGGATTACGTTTTTATGTGATATCCCGTTGTTTGATGTTTACTCTGATAAATGTTATGTTTTTAAAGAAGTTTTGATATTGGGAAAACGGGGTGTTACAATTGGTATCAGAGCAGGTCGGTCCGTCCGGTCAATTAGAGAGTCGTGTCGAGTCTTAGTAATATTTATATTACTATCTTATGTTGTTGTTGCTACTTTTGTAGAATCTCGGAAATGGCTGGAAGAAACGATGCTGCGTTAGCTGCTGCTCTACAAGCTGTTGCCCAAGCTGTGGGACAACAACCTAACGCAAATGCTGGTGCGAATGCTGAAGCTAGGATGTTGGAGACTTTCATGAAGAAGAACCCTCCGACTTTGAAAGGACGTTATGACCCTGATGGAGCCCAGACGTGGCTTAAGGAGATTGAGAGGATTTTCCGGGTTATGCAGTGCACTGAAGATCAGAAGGTGCGGTTTGGTACTCATCAGCTAGCCGAGGAAGCTGATGACTGGTGGGTTGCTCTTCTGCCTACCCTTGGGCAGGAGGGAGCTGTTGTGACTTGGGCTGTTTTCAGGAGAGAGTTCCTGAGGAGATACTTTCCGGAAGTTGTTCGCGGGAAGAAGGAGATGGAGTTCCTTGAGTTGAAGCTAGGGAACATGTCTGTGACAGAGTATGCTGCCAAGTTCGTGGAGCTGTCAAAGTTCTACCCGCACTATACTGCTGAGAATGCTGAGTTCTCGAGATGCATCAAGTTCGAGAATGGTTTGAGGCCCGACATCAAGAGGGCGATTGGATACCAACAGCTTAGAGTTTTTCAGGATTTGGTCAATAGCTGCAGGATCTATGAAGAGGATACGAAGGCTCACTACAAGGTAGTGAATGAGAGGAAGGGCAAGGGACAGCAGAGTCGTCCTAAGCCGTACAGTGCCCCTGCTGATAAAGGGAAACAGAAGATGGTCGATGTTAGGCGGCCTAAGAAGAAGGATGCTACAGAGATTGTGTGTTTCAATTGTGGTGGGAAAGGCCACAAAAGCAACGTCTGCCCTGAAGAAATCAAGAAGTGTGTTCGTTGTGGCAAGAAAGGTCATGTTGTAGCTGATTGCAATCGTACAGACATTGTGTGCTTTAATTGCAACGGAGAGGGTCACATTAGTTCACAGTGTACTCAGCCTAAGAGGGCGCCGACTACTGGTAGAGTCTTTACTTTGACTGGTACTCAGACAGAGAACGAGGATCGTTTGATCAGAGGTACTTGCTATATTAATAATACTCCTTTAGTTGCTATTATTGATACTGGTGCTACGCATTGTTTTATTGCTTTCGATTGTGTTTCTGCTTTGGGTCTTGATTTGTCTGATATGAATGGAGAGATGGTTGTCGAAACTCCGGCTAAGGGTTCGGTGACTACTTCTCTCGTATGTTTAAAATGTCCTTTGTCTATGTTTGGTCGTGATTTCGAAATGGATTTAGTTTGTCTACCTTTGAGCGGTATGGATGTGATTCTGGGTATGAACTGGTTAGAGTACAACCACGTTCTTATTAATTGTTTTAGCAAGTCAGTGCATTTCTCTTCCGTCGAAGAGGAAAGTGGTGCAGAGTTTTTATCTACTAAGCAGCTGAAGCAACTGGAACGCGACGATATCTTGATGTTTTCGTTAATGGCAACTTTATCTTTTGAGAATCAAGCAGTGATTGATAGGTTACCGGTGGTGTGTGATTTTCCTGAAGTTTTTCCAGATGAGATTCCTGATGTGCCTCCAGAGAGAGAAGTTGAGTTTTCTACTGATCTTGTTCCTGGAACGAAGCCGGTCTCGATGGCACCTTATCGTATGTCTGCTTCCGAGTTATCTGAGTTGAAGAAACAATTGGAGGACTTGCTTGAGAAGAAGTTTGTTAGACCAAGTGTTTCACCTTGGGGAGCGCCGGTTTTGTTAGTAAAGAAGAAAGATGGTAGTATGCGGTTATATATTGATTATCGGCAGTTGAATAAAGTAACTATCAAGAATAGGTATCCACTTCCGAGAATTGATGATTTGATGGATCAGTTAGTGAGTGCACGTGTTTTTAGCAAGATTGATTTGAGGTCAGGTTATCACCAGATTAAAGTAAAGGATGAAGATATGCAGAAGACTGCTTTCAGAACGCGTTATGGCCACTATGAATATAAAGTTATGCCTTTTGGTGTTACCAATGCACCTGGAGTGTTTATGGAGTATATGAATCGCATCTTCCATGCATTTTTGGATCGGTTTGTGGTTGTGTTTATCGACGACATTTTGATTTACTCCAAGACTGAAGAAGAACATGCTGAGCATCTGAAGATTGTCTTACAAGTGTTGAAAGAGAAGAAACTTTATGCCAAATTGTCTAAGTGTGAATTCTGGTTGAAAGAATTGAGTTTTCTAGGCCATGTTATTTCCGGAGATGGTATTGCAGTGGATCCGTCTAAAGTTGAAGCGGTATCACAATGGGAGACTCCTAAGTCAGTTACTGAGATTAGAAGTTTCTTGGGTTTAGCTGGTTACTATAGAAGGTTTATTGAAGGGTTTTCTAAGTTAGCTCTTCCGCTAACGCAGATGACTTGTAAAGGTAAAACTTTTGTGTGGGACGTCCATTGTGAGAACAGCTTCAGTGAATTGAAGAAGCGTTTGACGACTGCTCCAGTTTTGATTTTGCCGAAGTCGGATGAACCTTTTGTGGTGTATTGTGATGCGTCCAAGTTGGGTTTAGGAGGTGTGCTTATGCAAGAAGGTAAAGTGGTAGCTTATGCTTCAAGACAGTTGAGAATTCATGAGAAGAATTATCCTACGCATGATCTCGAGTTAGCGGCCGTAGTCTTTGTATTGAAGATATGGAGACATTACTTGTATGGTTCGAGATTTGAGGTGTTTAGTGATCACAAGAGTTTGAAGTATTTGTTTGATCAGAAGGAATTGATTATGAGGCAGCGTAGATGGCTAGAATTGCTGAAAGATTATGACTTTGGTTTGAATTATCATCCAGGTAAAGCTAATGTTGTTGCAGATGCCTTGAGTAGGAAGACATTGCATATGTCCGCTATGATGGTCAGAGAGTTCGAGTTACTTGAACAGTTCAGAGATATGAGTTTGGTTTGCGAATGGTCACCTCAGAGCGTGAAACTGGGTATGCTAAAGATTGATAGTGAATTTCTGAAAAGTATCAAGGAAGCACAGAAAGTTGATGTAAAGTTTGTGGACTTGTTGGTTGCCAGAGATCAGACTGAAGACAGTGATTTTAAAATCGACAATCAAGGTGTGTTGAGATTCCGAGGAAGAATTTGTATCCCAGACAATGAAGAGATTAAGAAGATGATTCTTGAAGAGAGTCATAGAAGTAGCCTGAGTATTCATCCGGGAGCTACGAAGATGTATCGTGATTTGAAGAAGATTTTCTGGTGGTCTGGTTTGAAACGAGATGTGGCACAGTTTGTGTATTCCTGTTTAGTTTGTCAGAAGTCGAAAGTTGAGCATCAGAAACCTGCTGGAATGATGGTACCTTTAGACGTGCCAGAATGGAAATGGGATAGTATATCCATGGATTTTGTGACGAGTTTGCCAAATACTCATAGAGGGAACGACGCAATTTGGGTTATTGTTGATAGATTGACGAAGTCGGCTCATTTTCTACCGATTAATATTAGTTTCCCTGTTGCCCAATTGGCAGAGATTTATATCAAGGAGATTGTGAAGTTGCATGGTGTTCCTTCGAGCATTGTGTCAGATAGAGATCCAAGATTTACTTCTAGATTTTGGAAAAGTTTACAAGAGGCTTTGGGTTCGAAGTTGAGGTTGAGTCCGGCGTATCATCCGCAGACAGATGGTCAGTCGGAGAGGACAATTCAGTCGCTAGAGGATTTGTTGAGAATTTGTGTTCTTGAGCAAGGAGGAACTTGGGATAGTCATCTTCCGTTGATCGAGTTCACATACAATAATAGTTATCATTCAAGTATTGGAATGGCACCTTTCGAGGCTTTATATGGTCGGAGATGCAGAACTCCGTTGTGCTGGTTTGAGTCAGGTGAAAGAGTGGTCTTAGGACCAGAGATTGTTTAGCAGACTACTGGGAAAGTTCGGATGATCCAAGAGAAAATGAAGGCGTCGCAGAATCGACAAAAGAGTTATCATGATAAGCGTAGAAAAGATCTTGAGTTTCAAGAAGGAGACCACGTGTTTTTGAGAGTCACTCCTATGACTGGTGTAGGACGTGCTTTGAAGTCAAAGAAGTTGACCCCGAAGTTCATTGGTCCGTATCAGATTTTGGAAAGAGTTGGAACGGTGGCTTACCGAGTGGGTTTACCGCCGCATCTTTCGAATTTGCACAACGTTTTCCATGTGTCGCAACTTCGAAAGTATGTTCCGGATCCATCTCATGTGATCCAAAGTGATGATGTGCAAGTTAGAGACAACCTTACGGTAGAAACTTTACCGGTGAGGATTGATGATCGTAAAGTGAAGACGTTGAGAGGCAAGGAGATACCTCTCGTGAGAGTCGTTTGGACGGGAGCGACTGGTGAAAGCTTGACGTGGGAGCTTGAGAGTAAGATGCTGGAGTCTTATCCAGAGTTGTTTGCTTGAGGTAAATTTTCGAGGACGAAAATCTTTTAAGTGGGGGAGAGTTGTAACGCCCACTTTCGTTTAATCGTTTATTTAATCGAGTTTAGGTGATTATATTATAATTATATAATATATGCATGATTTTGGTATGTTTTGATGATTTATGATGTTTTGATCGATGACGTGATGAGTTATGAGTTTTGGAAGATTTGATAAGGATATGAGAATTATTTTATTGTTAAATGAAATAAAGATTTGAAAATAATATAAAATATTTAGTTGAGGGCTGTTTTGATATTTTAGATAGTTTTGGGGGAGAAAGTGAGATAAGATAAGTTATTAGAAAGAGGTATAAATAGGGAAGACCTAATATCTTTAGAAAACCATTGTACGTGAAAACTTTTGGAAAAAGGGAGAAAAGCTTAGAGAGGAGCAAGAGACCAAGAGTGCTGCGATTTTCTTCAAACAAGGTAAGGGTGAGACTAATAATTCGATAGCGTTAATTGTTGTAATTCTGATGATTAATTGACAAAGTTAGGATTGATTTAGAAAAGTTTTGGAATTAGGTCAAAACCTTAAAAGTTGATGATCAAATGGTAAAACTTGTTTAGATTGATGTAGAAACCATCCTTTAACCTTAGAACATGTTTAGGATGGATTATGGAATCAAAATTAGGCTTTGAACCATGTTGTGTGTTGGATTTTTGAGAAAAACCCTAGTCTGCCCGTGCTTCTGTTCATCGCTTGCCACGGCGAGTGATGATCCTCGCCTCGCGAGTGATGAACTTCATCGCTCGCCACGCGAAACCTTTCCCTTCGCCTCGCGAGTTGTTTGGTGCAACTCGCCATGGCGAGCAACCCTTTCTCGCCTCGCGAGCTTAGGCAGAGTGCATGTCATATTCTGTGTTTCGACCTTTTTAGTTGGACTTTGGATGCCATAGAGTGCCTGAACATACCTAGTATTGATTAGGAATGAATGTAGGATCAGAGGGAACCCATAACAACATTAGTTTGGGAGTTGAGTGGTACTCGCCATGGCGAGTAAGAACTCTCGCCTTGCGAGTACAACCAGATTGTACTTGCTTGAGTGTTTGTGCGATCTGTGTCGCACGTGTTGATCAAGAGCGAACCCCTAGTTGGTATTGAGACCTAATGATGACGTTTAATGCAGTATGTAGAGATGTTTAAGTTACGTTGTTATTAAATGGACATGAACTAATGTATTGTATATTCATGCAAGATATGAAGGTTTGATAATGATGCAATTTATAAGCTATTGATATAATGATATCATCTTGTTTATGTGACCTGTTTATGCTGCTTCCGTTATTTAACTAAGTGCATAAGTTTATGATGAAGTTAGCTCCAAATTATTGGATGCATGTTGATATGTTAATTACGATGTTTTGTTCATAAGTGTCCATGCATAGCATCCCATTGAGCTTAGTCCTCACCACGAATAATAGGAGCTTTGTCCTCCGCACGTTTTATAGGAGCTTTGTCCTCCGCACGATTAAAGTATATTAATACTTATGATGACGATTGGTACCACATGCATATAAGGAGTCTAAGAGCATTGTCGCATTGTCATGATTAAGATGCCTTGTTGATAATGATTGATTACGTGATTATGTGATAAGTGATTATCGAATATGTTATGTTGTTCATGATAATTGGTTATATGATTATGTTATAACTGTTTAGCAATTATGCAATGTTATTTAAGGATGATTTGATGTTAATTTATGATTCGCAATTACATTGATTAATGTTATTTGATTATGAAATCTCACCCCTTCTGCTTGAAAATGTTGCCCTTCGTATGGGTAACTTGCAGGTGATCGTGCTTAGTGTGCAGTTTGCTTTCGTGAGTTGGCCTTGCCTTCACTGTGTCGTCTAGGTCGCTCTGATACGTAACGGGATGGGGTTAATGCTATAACATGCTTCATTCTTTTACGTGAACTGCTATGATAATTTCTGTTTTGATTAACTCTTTTGAGATACTTTATTGGGGCCTGCGTGCCAAACTGATTTATGGTTTATGAACTAATATTCCGCTGCTATGTTAAGATATTATGTGGAAGTTAAATTATTATTTAACTGTTTTTGGATTACGTTTTTATGTGATATCCCGTTGTTTGATGTTTACTCTGATAAATGTTATGTTTTTAAAGAAGTTTTGATATTGGGAAAACGGGGTGTTACAATTGGTATCAGAGCAGGTCGGTCCGTCCGGTCAATTAGAGAGTCGTGTCGAGTCTTAGTAATATTTATATTACTATCTTATGTTGTTGTTGCTACTTTTGTAGAATCTCGGAAATGGCTGGAAGAAACGATGCTGCGTTAGCTGCTGCTCTACAAGCTGTTGCCCAAGCTGTGGGACAACAACCTAACGCAAATGCTGGTGCGAATGCTGAAGCTAGGATGTTGGAGACTTTCATGAAGAAGAACCCTCCGACTTTGAAAGGACGTTATGACCCTGATGGAGCCCAGACGTGGCTTAAGGAGATTGAGAGGATTTTCCGGGTTATGCAGTGCACTGAAGATCAGAAGGTGCGGTTTGGTACTCATCAGCTAGCCGAGGAAGCTGATGACTGGTGGGTTGCTCTTCTGCCTACCCTTGGGCAGGAGGGAGCTGTTGTGACTTGGGCTGTTTTCAGGAGAGAGTTCCTGAGGAGATACTTTCCGGAAGATGTTCGCGGGAAGAAGGAGATCGAGTTCCTTGAGTTGAAGCAAGGGAACATGTCTGTGACAGAGTATGCTGCCAAGTTCGTGGAGCTGTCAAAGTTCTACCCGCACTATACTGCTGAGAATGCTGAGTTCTCGAGATGCATCAAGTTCGAGAATGGTTTGAGGCCCGACATCAAGAGGGCGATTGGATACCAACAGCTTAGAGTTTTTCAGGATTTGGTCAATAGCTGCAGGATCTATGAAGAGGATACGAAGGCTCACTACAAGGTAGTGAATGAGAGGAAGGGCAAGGGACAGCAGAGTCGTCCTAAGCCGTACAGTGCCCCTGCTGATAAAGGGAAACAGAAGATGGTCGATGTTAGGCGGCCTAAGAAGAAGGATGCTACAGAGATTGTGTGTTTCAATTGTGGTGGGAAAGGCCACAAAAGCAACGTCTGCCCTGAAGAAATCAAGAAGTGTGTTCGGTGTGGCAAGAAAGGTCATGTTGTAGCTGATTGCAATCGTACGAACATTGTGTGCTTTAATTGCAACGGAGAGGGTCACATTAGTTCACAGTGTACTCAGCCTAAGAGGGCGCCGACTACTGGTAGAGTCTTTACTTTGACTGGTACTCAGACAGAGAACGAGGATCGTTTGATCAGAGGTACTTGCTATATTAATAATACTCCTTTAGTTGCTATTATTGATACTGGTGCTACGCATTGTTTTATTGCTTTCGATTGTGTTTCTGCTTTGGGTCTTGATTTGTCTGATATGAATGGAGAGATGGTTGTCGAAACTCCGGCTAAGGGTTCGGTGACTACTTCTCTCGTATGTTTGAAATGTCCTTTGTCTATGTTTGGTCGTGATTTCGAAATGGATTTAGTTTGTCTACCTTTGAGCGGTATGGATGTGATTCTGGGTATGAACTGGTTAGAGTACAACCACGTTCTTATTAATTGTTTTAGCAAGTCAGTGCATTTCTCTTCCGTCGAAGAGGAAAGTGGTGCAGAGTTTTTATCTACTAAGCAGCTGAAGCAACTGGAACGCGACGGTATCTTGATGTTTTCGTTAATGGCAACTTTATCTTTTGAGAATCAAGCAGTGATTGATAGGTTACCGGTGGTGTGTGATTTTCCTGAAGTTTTTCCAGATGAGATTCCTGATGTGCCTCCAGAGAGAGAAGTTGAGTTTTCTATTGATCTTGTTCCTGGAACGAAGCCGGTCTCGATGGCACCTTATCGTATGTCTGCTTCCGAGTTATCTGAGTTGAAGAAACAATTGGAAGACTTGCTTGAGAAGAAGTTTGTTAGACCAAGTGTTTCACCTTGGGGAGCGCCGGTTTTGTTAGTAAAGAAGAAAGATGGTAGTATGCGGTTATGTATTGATTATCGGCAGTTGAATAAAGTAACTATCAAGAATAGGTATCCACTTCCGAGAATTGATGATTTGATGGATCAGTTAGTGAGTGCACGTGTTTTTAGCAAGATTGATTTGAGGTCAGGTTATCACCAGATTAAAGTAAAGGATGAAGATATGCAGAAGACAGCTTTCAGAACACGTTATGGCCACTATGAATATAAAGTTATGCCTTTTGGTGTTACCAATGCACCTGGAGTGTTTATGGAGTATATGAATCGCATCTTCCATGCATTTTTGGATCGGTTTGTGGTTGTGTTTATCGACGACATTTTGATTTACTCCAAGACTGAAGAAGAACATGCTGAGCATCTGAAGATTGTCTTACAAGTGTTGAAAGAGAAGAAACTTGATGCCAAATTGTCTAAGTGTGAATTATGGTTGAAAGAAGTGAGTTTTCTAGGCCATGTTATTTCCGGAGATGGTATTGCAGTGGATCCGTCTAAAGTTGAAGCGGTATCACAATGGGAGACTCCTAAGTCAGTTACTGAGATTAGAAGTTTCTTGGGTTTAGCTGGTTACTATAGAAGGTTTATTGAAGGGTTTTCTAAGTTAGCTCTTCCGCTAACGCAGATGACTTGTAAAGGTAAAACTTTTATGTGGGACGTCCATTGTGAGAACAGCTTCAGTGAATTGAAGAAGCGTTTGACGACTGCTCCAGTTTTGATTTTGCCGAAGTCGGATGAACCTTTTGTGGTGTATTGTGATGCGTCCAAGTTGGGTTTAGGAGGTGTGCTTATGCAAGAAGGTAAAGTGGTAGCTTATGCTTCAAGACAGTTGAGAATTCATGAGAAGAATTATCCTACGCATGATCTCGAGTTAGCGGCCGTAGTCTTTGTATTGAAGATATGGAGACATTACTTGTATGGTTCGAGATTTGAGGTGTTTAGTGATCACAAGAGTTTGAAGTATTTGTTTGATCAGAAGGAATTGATTATGAGGCAGCGTAGATGGCTAGAATTGCTGAAAGATTATGACTTTGGTTTGAATTATCATCCAGGTAAAGCTAATGTTGTTGCAGATGCCTTGAGTAGGAAGACATTGCATATGTCCGCTATGATGGTCAGAGAGTTCGAGTTACTTGAACAGTTCAGAGATATGAGTTTGGTTTGCGAATGGTCACCTCAGAGCGTGAAACTGGGTATGCTAAAGATTGATAGTGAATTTCTGAAAAGTATCAAGGAAGCACAGAAAGTTGATGTAAAGTTTGTGGACTTGTTGGTTGCCAGAGATCAGACTGAAGACAGTGATTTTAAAATCGACAATCAAGGTGTGTTGAGATTCCGAGGAAGAATTTGTATCCCAGACAATGAAGAGATTAAGAAGATGATTCTTGAAGAGAGTCATAGAAGTAGCCTGAGTATTCATCCGGGAGCTACGAAGATGTATCATGATTTGAAGAAGATTTTCTGGTGGTCTGGTTTGAAACGAGATGTGGCACAGTTTGTGTATTCCTGTTTAGTTTGTCAGAAGTCGAAAGTTGAGCATCAGAAACCTGCTGGAATGATGGTACCTTTAGACGTGCCAGAATGGAAATGGGATAGTATATCCATGGATTTTGTGACGAGTTTGCCAAATACTCATAGAGGGAACGACGCAATTTGGGTTATTGTTGATAGATTGACGAAGTCGGCTCATTTTCTACCGATTAATATTAGTTTCCCTGTTGCCCAATTGGCAGAGATTTATATCAAGGAGATTGTGAAGTTGCATGGTGTTCCTTCGAGCATTGTGTCAGATAGAGATCCAAGATTTACTTCTAGATTTTGGAAAAGTTTACAAGAGGCTTTGGGTTCGAAGTTGAGGTTGAGTCCGGCGTATCATCCGCAGACAGATGGTCAGTCGGAGAGGACAATTCAGTCGCTAGAGGATTTGTTGAGAATTTGTGTTCTTGAGCAAGGAGGAACTTGGGATAGTCATCTTCCGTTGATCGAGTTCACATACAATAATAGTTATCATTCAAGTATTGGAATGGCACCTTTCGAGGCTTTATATGGTCGGAGATGCAGAACTCCGTTGTGCTGGTTTGAGTCAGGTGAAAGAGTGGTCTTAGGACCAGAGATTGTTCAGCAGACTACTGAGAAAGTTCGGATGATCCAAGAGAAAATGAAGGCATCGCAGAATCGACAAAAGAGTTATCATGATAAGCGTAGAAAAGATCTTGAGTTTCAAGAAGGAGACCACGTGTTTTTGAGAGTCACTCCTATGACTGGTGTAGGACGTGCTTTGAAGTCAAAGAAGTTGACCCCGAAGTTCATTGGTCCGTATCAGATTTTGGAAAGAGTTGGAACGGTGGCTTACCAAGTGGGTTTACCGCCGCATCTTTCGAATTTGCACAACGTTTTCCATGTGTCGCAACTTCGAAAGTATGTTCCGGATCCATCTCATGTGATCCAAAGTGATGATGTGCAAGTTAGAGACAACCTTACGGTAGAAACTTTACCGGTGAGGATTGATGATCGTAAAGTGAAGACGTTGAGAGGCAAGGAGATACCTCTCGTGAGAGTCGTTTGGACGGGAGCGACTGGTGAAAGCTTGACGTGGGAGCTTGAGAGTAAGATGCTGGAGTCTTATCCAGAGTTGTTTGCTTGAGGTAAATTTTCGAGGACGAAAATCTTTTAAGTGGGGGAGAGTTGTAACGCCCACTTTCGTTTAATCGTTTATTTAATCGAGTTTAGGTGATTATATTATAATTATATAATATATGCATGATTTTGGTATGTTTTGATGATTTATGATGTTTTGATCGATGACGTGATGAGTTATGAGTTTTGGAAGATTTGATAAGGATATGAGAATTATTTTATTGTTAAATGAAATAAAGATTTGAAAATAATATAAAATATTTAGTTGAGGGCTGTTTTGATATTTTAGATAGTTTTGGGGGAGAAAGTGAGATAAGATAAGTTATTAGAAAGAGGTATAAATAGGGAAGACCTAATATCTTTAGAAAACCATTGTACGTGAAAACTTTTGGAAAAAGGGAGAAAAGCTTAGAGAGGAGCAAGAGACCAAGAGTGCTGCGATTTTCTTCAAACAAGGTAAGGGTGAGACTAATAATTCGATAGCGTTAATTGTTGTAATTCTGATGATTAATTGACAAAGTTAGGATTGATTTAGAAAAGTTTTGGAATTAGGTCAAAACCTTAAAAGTTGATGATCAAACGGTAAAACTTGTTTAGATTGATGTAGAAACCATCCTTTAACCTTAGAACATGTTTAGGATGGATTATGGAATCAAAATTAGGCTTTGAACCATGTTGTGTGTTGGATTTTTGAGAAAAACCCTAGTCTGCCCGTGCTTCTGTTCATCGCTTGCCACGGCGAGTGATGATCCTCGCCTCGCGAGTGATGAACTTCATCGCTCGCCACGCGAAACCTTTCCCTTCGCCTCGCGAGTTGTTTGGTGCAACTCGCCATGGCGAGCAACCCTTTCTCGCCTCGCGAGCTTAGGCAGAGTGCATGTCATATTCTGTGTTTCGACCTTTTTAGTTGGACTTTGGATGCCATAGAGTGCCTGAACATACCTAGTATTGATTAGGAATGAATGTAGGATCAGAGGGAACCCATAACAACATTAGTTTGGGAGTTGAGTGGTACTCGCCATGGCGAGTAAGAACTCTCGCCTTGCGAGTACAACCAGATTGTACTTGCTTGAGTGTTTGTGCGATCTGTGTCGCACGTGTTGATCAAGAGCGAACCCCTAGTTGGTATTGAGACCTAATGATGACGTTTAATGCAGTATGTAGAGATGTTTAAGTTACGTTGTTATTAAATGGACATGAACTAATGTATTGTATATTCATGCAAGATATGAAGGTTTGATAATGATGCAATTTATAAGCTATTGATATAATGATATCATCTTGTTTATGTGACCTGTTTATGCTGCTTCCGTTATTTAACTAAGTGCATAAGTTTATGATGAAGTTAGCTCCAAATTATTGGATGCATGTTGATATGTTAATTACGATGTTTTGTTCATAAGTGTCCATGCATAGCATCCCATTGAGCTTAGTCCTCACCACGAATAATAGGAGCTTTGTCCTCCGCACGTTTTATAGGAGCTTTGTCCTCCGCACGATTAAAGTATATTAATACTTATGATGACGATTGGTACCACATGCATATAAGGAGTCTAAGAGCATTGTCGCATTGTCATGATTAAGATGCCTTGTTGATAATGATTGATTACGTGATTATGTGATAAGTGATTATCGAATATGTTATGTTGTTCATGATAATTGGTTATATGATTATGTTATAACTGTTTAGCAATTATGCAATGTTATTTAAGGATGATTTGATGTTAATTTATGATTCGCAATTACATTGATTAATGTTATTTGATTATGAAATCTCACCCCTTCTGCTTGAAAATGTTGCCCTTCATATGGGTAACTTGCAGGTGATCGTGCTTAGTGTGCAGTTTGCTTTCGTGAGTTGGCCTTGCCTTCACTGTGTCGTCTAGGTCGCTCTGATACGTAACGGGATGGGGTTAATGCTATAACATGCTTCATTCTTTTACGTGAACTGCTATGATAATTTCTGTTTTGATTAACTTTTTTGAGATACTTTATTGGGGCCTGCGTGCCAAACTGATTTATGGTTTATGAACTAATATTCCGCTGCTATGTTAAGATATTATGTGGAAGTTAAATTATTATTTAACTGTTTTTGGATTACGTTTTTATGTGATATCCCGTTGTTTGATGTTTACTCTGATAAATGTTATGTTTTTAAAGAAGTTTTGATATTGGGAAAACGGGGTGTTACAATTGGTATCAGAGCAGGTCGGTCCGTCCGGTCAATTAGAGAGTCGTGTCGAGTCTTAGTAATATTTATATTACTATCTTATGTTGTTGTTGCTACTTTTGTAGAATCTCGGAAATGGCTGGAAGAAACGATGCTGCGTTAGCTGCTGCTCTACAAGCTGTTGCCCAAGCTGTGGGACAACAACCTAACGCAAATGCTGGTGCGAATGCTGAAGCTAGGATGTTGGAGACTTTCATGAAGAAGAACCCTCCGACTTTCAAAGGACGTTATGACCCTGATGGAGCCCAGACGTGGCTTAAGGAGATTGAGAGGATTTTCCGGGTTATGCAGTGCACTGAAGATCAGAAGGTGCGGTTTGGTACTCATCAGCTAGCCGAGGAAGCTGATGACTGGTGGGTTGCTCTTCTGCCTACCCTTGGGCAGGAGGGAGCTGTTGTGACTTGGGCTGTTTTCAGGAGAGAGTTCCTGAGGAGATACTTTCCGGAAGATGTTCGCGGGAAGAAGGAGATCGAGTTCCTTGAGTTGAAGCAAGGGAACATGTCTGTGACAGAGTATGCTGCCAAGTTCGTGGAGCTGTCAAAGTTCTACCCGCACTATACTGCTGAGAATGCTGAGTTCTCGAGATGCATCAAGTTCGAGAATGGTTTGAGGCCCGACATCAAGAGGGCGATTGGATACCAACAGCTTAGAGTTTTTCAGGATTTGGTCAATAGCTGCAGGATCTATGAAGAGGATACGAAGGCTCACTACAAGGTAGTGAATGAGAGGAAGGGCAAGGGACAGCAGAGTCGTCCTAAGCCGTACAGTGCCCCTGCTGATAAAGGGAAACAGAAGATGGTCGATGTTAGCAGCCTAAGAAGAAGGATGCTACAGAGATTGTGTGTTTCAATTGTGGTGGGAAAGGCCACAAAAGCAACGTCTGCCCTGAAGAAATCAAGAAGTGTGTTCGGTGTGGCAAGAAAGGTCATGTTGTAGCTGATTGCAATCGTACGAACATTGTGTGCTTTAATTGCAACGGAGAGGGTCACATTAGTTCACAGTGTACTCAGCCTAAGAGGGCGCCGACTACTGGTAGAGTCTTTACTTTGACTGGTACTCAGACAGAGAACGAGGATCGTTTGATCAGAGGTACTTGCTATATTAATAATACTCCTTTAGTTGCTATTATTGATACTGGTGCTACGCATTGTTTTATTGCTTTCGATTGTGTTTCTGCTTTGGGTCTTGATTTGTCTGATATGAATGGAGAGATGGTTGTCGAAACTCCGGCTAAGGGTTCGGTGACTACTTCTCTCGTATGTTTGAAATGTCCTTTGTCTATGTTTGGTCGTGATTTCGAAATGGATTTAGTTTGTCTACCTTTGAGCGGTATGGATGTGATTCTGGGTATGAACTGGTTAGAGTACAACCACGTTCTTATTAATTGTTTTAGCAAGTCAGTGCATTTCTCTTCCGTCGAAGAGGAAAGTGGTGCAGAGTTTTTATCTACTAAGCAGCTGAAGCAACTGGAACGCGACGGTATCTTGATGTTTTCGTTAATGGCAACTTTATCTTTTGAGAATCAAGCAGTGATTGATAGGTTACCGGTGGTGTGTGATTTTCCTGAAGTTTTTCCAGATGAGATTCCTGATGTGCCTCCAGAGAGAGAAGTTGAGTTTTCTATTGATCTTGTTCCTGGAACGAAGCCGGTCTCGATGGCACCTTATCGTATGTCTGCTTCCGAGTTATCTGAGTTGAAGAAACAATTGGAAGACTTGCTTGAGAAGAAGTTTGTTAGACCAAGTGTTTCACCTTGGGGAGCGCCGGTTTTGTTAGTAAAGAAGAAAGATGGTAGTATGCGGTTATGTATTGATTATCGGCAGTTGAATAAAGTAACTATCAAGAATAGGTATCCACTTCCGAGAATTGATGATTTGATGGATCAGTTAGTGAGTGCACGTGTTTTTAGCAAGATTGATTTGAGGTCAGGTTATCACCAGATTAAAGTAAAGGATGAAGATATGCAGAAGACAGCTTTCAGAACACGTTATGGCCACTATGAATATAAAGTTATGCCTTTTGGTGTTACCAATGCACCTGGAGTGTTTATGGAGTATATGAATCGCATCTTCCATGCATTTTTGGATCGGTTTGTGGTTGTGTTTATCGACGACATTTTGATTTACTCCAAGACTGAAGAAGAACATGCTGAGCATCTGAAGATTGTCTTACAAGTGTTGAAAGAGAAGAAACTTGATGCCAAATTGTCTAAGTGTGAATTCTGGTTGAAAGAAGTGAGTTTTCTAGGCCATGTTATTTCCGGAGATGGTATTGCAGTGGATCCGTCTAAAGTTGAAGCGGTATCACAATGGGAGACTCCTAAGTCAGTTACTGAGATTAGAAGTTTCTTGGGTTTAGCTGGTTACTATAGAAGGTTTATTGAAGGGTTTTCTAAGTTAGCTCTTCCGCTAACGCAGATGATTGTAAAGGTAAAACTTTTATGTGGACGTCCATTGTGAGAACAGCTTCAGTGAATTGAAGAAGCGTTTGACGACTGCTCCAGTTTTGATTTTGCCGAAGTCGGATGAACCTTTTGTGGTGTATTGTGATGCGTCCAAGTTGGGTTTAGGAGGTGTGCTTATGCAAGAAGGTAAAGTGGTAGCTTATGCTTCAAGACAGTTGAGAATTCATGAGAAGAATTATCCTACGCATGATCTCGAGTTAGCGGCCGTAGTCTTTGTATTGAAGATATGGAGACATTACTTGTATGGTTCGAGATTTGAGGTGTTTAGTGATCACAAGAGTTTGAAGTATTTGTTTGATCAGAAGGAATTGATTATGAGGCAGCGTAGATGGCTAGAATTGCTGAAAGATTATGACTTTGGTTTGAATTATCATCCAGGTAAAGCTAATGTTGTTGCAGATGCCTTGAGTAGGAAGACATTGCATATGTCCGCTATGATGGTCAGAGAGTTCGAGTTACTTGAACAGTTCAGAGATATGAGTTTGGTTTGCGAATGGTCACCTCAGAGCGTGAAACTGGGTATGCTAAAGATTGATAGTGAATTTCTGAAAAGTATCAAGGAAGCACAGAAAGTTGATGTAAAGTTTGTGGACTTGTTGGTTGCCAGAGATCAGACTGAAGACAGTGATTTTAAAATCGACAATCAAGGTGTGTTGAGATTCCGAGGAAGAATTTGTATCCCAGACAATGAAGAGATTAAGAAGATGATTCTTGAAGAGAGTCATAGAAGTAGCCTGAGTATTCATCCGGGAGCTACGAAGATGTATCATGATTTGAAGAAGATTTTCTGGTGGTCTGGTTTGAAACGAGATGTGGCACAGTTTGTGTATTCCTGTTTAGTTTGTCAGAAGTCGAAAGTTGAGCATCAGAAACCTGCTGGAATGATGGTACCTTTAGACGTGCCAGAATGGAAATGGGATAGTATATCCATGGATTTTGTGACGAGTTTGCCAAATACTCATAGAGGGAACGACGCAATTTGGGTTATTGTTGATAGATTGACGAAGTCGGCTCATTTTCTACCGATTAATATTAGTTTCCCTATTGCCCAATTGGCAGAGATTTATATCAAGGAGATTGTGAAGTTGCATGGTGTTCCTTCGAGCATTGTGTCAGATAGAGATCCAAGATTTACTTCTAGATTTTGGAAAAGTTTACAAGAGGCTTTGGGTTCGAAGTTGAGGTTGAGTCCGGCGTATCATCCGCAGACAGATGGTCAGTCGGAGAGGACAATTCAGTCGCTAGAGGATTTGTTGAGAATTTGTGTTCTTGAGCAAGGAGGAACTTGGGATAGTCATCTTCCGTTGATCGAGTTCACATACAATAATAGTTATCATTCAAGTATTGGAATGGCACCTTTCGAGGCTTT